>NW_005054439.1:495582-497739 GCF_000277835.1 Geospiza fortis | reverse complement strand
GGCCGCTCCTGGACCAGTGAATGAGAAATGGAGTCTCTTGTGAAGGTTGTTTTGGGGATTCATAGGCAGTGGGGTATAGAACGTGAGCCAGGAGAATTTATCCTCATAGTGACGAGGCTCCTGCGTATTGGGGTAATTGGGCAGCCAGAGGAGATTCTCCACCCAGAGGTGTGGGACAGGTCTACCAAGGCCCTAGCCGAGGAGGTGATGTCCTCAGGCTCGGGGCGAAGCCTTAAATCATGGGGAAGAGTTAGGCGGGCTCTGCAAAAGGTTTGGCCGGAGCGGGAAAAGTGGAAAGCCGCGCGGGACTTTATGAAGGCAGGGCCCCAGCTGGGAAAGGAGACGGCCGGACAGACAGCGGGAAATCATGAGTTTGTTGAGTGCAGGGAGCTACAGCCACAGGGATACTCTTCACGGCCCCCGAGCCCAGGCGTACCAGTTACGGGAAAAGGACAGTCATTTTGGGACGGACTGTTAGAAGAGGCAAGAGGCGCTGCCGTTAACTCGGCGGCGTGAGGCGCTACCATTACCTCCGGGCCTGACGGAGCCTGGGCGGGGCCTCCACCTTTCGCGCTGCAGGGTGGCGAACCCCAGAGCGGGGGGAGTGCAGACGCAGTTGGTGGGGACAGAGAAGACACGCGCAAGCAAGAAAGAGGGGAAAGACATGGAGGGGAAGCTGAGGCTGCATGGAGCGTGCGTCTGAAAACTTATTTTAATAAGACACTAGCCTCTCCCAGCAGAAGGCAGGGCGAGCCTAGAGGAGGGGAGTGGCCCAATGCGAAGAAAAAGAGGCACGGTCGAAGGTCCTGGAATCCAGAAATGTCCAGTCAGTCGAGTTCCAGCTCTGAGTCGGACTCAGGCTGGGACGAGTGGCTCCACAAGTGGTCGACTACTGATCCCAAGTCCGATTCTGATTCTGAGGAAGAGGGAGTGAGAGCATACAGGGGTAGCCATCATAATCCTCCGGCTTGGGTCAAAGGGAAAAAAGAACGAGTTCCTCTTACTGGCTGGAGGAAAATAAAAATAGCATGTGCTGAGTGGGCTCCATCAGCCACGCTGGCGTTTCCTGTCCAACTGGGGGGGCCTTATGGAAACCAGAGAACTTACACGCTGGTAAACCCCAAAGATATACGGCAATTGTTAAAGCAATTGCTGACAGGGGGATTAATTCAGCGATGGTCTCCACTCTTATTGATAGCGTTTTTGGAGGGGATGACATGCTTCCGTTTGACATCAAACAGACATGCAGATTAATTTTTGATGGGGCAGGGATGATTGTTTTTCAGGAAGAATGGGAGGACAACTGTGCGAAGCAACTGGCCTTAGTGACTGGAGCAGACCACCCACTACATGGTTCCAGCATACAGCGCTTAATGAGCACCGACCCAACGATGATTACTCCCCAGGCGCAGGCTGAGGGCCTTCGGGCCCATGAGGTCAATGCAACAACCCGAGCTGCCAGAGCGGCTATTCGCTCTGCATATAAAGTAATTGCCAGACCATCGCCATGGTCTACTATAAGGCAGAGCGAAAGTGAAAGTTTCACACAGTTTGTGGACCGCCTCCAGGCAGCCCTTGACTCCTCCGCTCTACTATTGGAAGCAAAGGGCCCTGTTTTAGCAGAGTGCTTATGCCAACAGTGTAATACTGCTACCAAGGACATCCTATGGTCGCTACCACCCAGGTCTACCATCGCAGACATGATTAGGCATGTCGTGAAAGAGGAGCATCTACCCCCTATTCAGACAGCTGTCCACACTGCGATAACCAGTGTGATGGCATGCCTTAAGTGTGGCCAGGCAGGTCACGTCGCAGTGAACTGCCCTCAGTCAGGTTACCCACCAGCAGCTGTTCCCCCACCCCAAGAGGCCAGAAAGGGCAGCCATGACGTCAGCATCCACAAAAGTCGGAGAGATTTTCTCAGCCGCTGATGCCGCCTTCACACGCCTAGGAGAGCTGACGATGCAGCTGCACCCGGAGACAGACAGCTCCCCCGCGGAGTCCCGCTGGATGGAGCCAGAGCTGGTGCTGCTCTGCAGGGCCGTGTCCTGATTCAGAGAAGACCTGAACTGCCTCAGCACCCTCATCAAGGACCGCACGGTGGCGCAGCTGAAGGCGGCGGCCAAGCGCAAAGCCTACGAGGAGAGTGGGGTCCCC
>NW_005054439.1:476393-495381 GCF_000277835.1 Geospiza fortis | reverse complement strand
CCCTGCCAGCAGTAAATCAGTTCCCTAGGGGAGAAGAGACAAAAAGCCCTGCCCAGAGGCACTGGGCCACCAGAGCACTAGAGGAAGGCCCATAGGTCACAATTAAAAATGAGCTGGGAGAATGGGAACGGAGCTGGAGACTAATACTCACAGGGCGAGGGTATGCAGCAGTCAAGAAAAATGGTAAAATTAAATGGTGCCCGGTTAAGTCAGCTAAACCGGACCTTCAGGGCGAAACTAATAAAACTTGTGAAGTTTTTTTTGCAGGATTGAGTCTTTAGACACTCCTGCAACCTGTATACCTCATTTCCTGAAGGCCACGACAAATCGTCAAGCAGCTTGGCGACAGACCATGCTGGGGTCGTGAAAAACTCCATGGCCGAACTAAAGGAGACGCTGGCACAGAGAAGGACTGGGAGAGAGGCTCAACAAAAATATTTTCAATCATGGTTCAAAGTTTCGAAGGATAGTGGTCTTATTGCCTAAAATGTAAGTGATGTCCATCAAGTAGAGTTCGAATTCTGGCCAAGTTCTAGCTCTACTTGAATGAAATCATCAACAATCATCCCAGAGGTTTTCTGCATTAAAAAGTTCAAAAGGAATTTGGAGAACCATGAATCCGGACATGAGTTCTCCAATTCTCTCTTGTTGAAATTCATCAGTCATCGCAGACTCTGGGATGATAGGTCAGTGTTGTAGTGACGGGCAATCATATGGTTTCAAATCATCAACTGTGTTACCTGACTGATTAAGTTGATTTTCATCCCAAAACATTGACAGGGAGAAGCCTCTCCAAAAAGTGCCGGAAAACTAAGGAGGAAGTCCTACAAAGACACTTTGAGTCATGGTTCAATTCGTCCCCATGACTGATCGTCCTTGATTCCAACCTATGAGGCCCTCTTGCTGCAATACCCCTGGAAGTGATTTTGGGCCTTACATTTTGGATGAGTTTACTTTGTTGAAAATCGGTTATAAAAGTTAACATATTTTTTTTGTTAGACATAGTTGCTTTAAGACAAGTTATGGAAATGGTCATTGTTTTTTCCAGTTGCCAGTTTTTACCACATTTCAGTTCAGTAGCCTTTGTGTTTTTTATAGCCTTTATACTTTCTATGTTTATAATTAGTCATAAGAGGGGGGGAAATGTGGGAGGTCGAGGACCAGCAAGATATCATGATGTCACAGGCAGACGGAACCCCTCCCCTTCTGCCATTAAACCGTTAGCCCCTGCTATAAATTACCCTGTCCTACCATTAATAAACGCCATTTACCGTCGACCACACTGGTGTATGCGAGTAATTGGACCGAGTGGCAAAGAGGGCTGCCGCCGTGCTGTTCCCAATCCAGGACGCCGCGCCTCAAGCGGAGGCAACACAAAATTATGATTTTAGTTTTCTGAATGTGTAAATTTAGTTAATAACAAATGCAATATTTATTTTGCACAGTTGAATTCTGTTCACAAATGGGAAAAAAAACAGTTAATAAATTATTACTAGAGTTTATGGTGCTATACAGGAAGATATTAAGATGGAAGTACTGGAAAGCTGAACTATTCTGCTGGTGTTCTGAGGAAGAAGACAGCATTCAGTGAAACTCAGGGGTGCAGTCTTACTGAAGCCTGAAGCTCTCAGTTTAGGAAAGGGTCACAGTATTTTCCTGTCTCAAAAAGATGCTCAATTGATTATAACTTGAAAGGGTCTCCACATGTTGCTGAAAAGCCCCACAGCATACACAACTGCCTGCTCCACCTCTGTCCTCATCTCTTTCTAGGATGTTCCTGCTCCTGACAACAGCTCTGCGGTTTGCTTGACTGCACACTGAATTGCTCAGAGAGATACTTGTCTAGCCCAGCAGCAGAGCACAGCTCCGTCACAGCAGAGATTATGGGTGTCACACCTGTTAACTTCTTACTATTCAAAAAGTCCTAAATAGAAATAAAATAAGTCTTAACAAAGTCAGAAATACTGTATTTTTAGCTGGCTGTTGAAGATTGCATGCAAGATGTTTTCCATTACCATCTGTATGGCAGATTACCTTTGTCAAGTGGGCAGTTTGCCTTATCTCTCTCTTTGAGTGACCACATTCACACCTCCCTCGGGAGGGGACCTCTGCTGATAACAGACTATTGAATGTCAGTGCATGACTGATAAGAACTATAACATCCCATTGTGAGATGCTCCGCCCAGAGGGAGGAGCCAAGCATTGCTACCCCGATATACACTGAGGTTCTGGAACACCAGCTAGGCTTTTCTCCACGGGATTCCCTAGAGGAATAGCAGCTGCCTCTTCCTCCACTGGGTCTTCAGAGGAAGACTACATCCTTCTCTACAGATCCCTTTGCTCCAACAGAATGACACCTGATACCTCAGGAGGACTGCAGCCACATTTTCAATCAGACTACCACCAACACCCTGGCCGACAGGGTGTCAGGTTGGGTTCTGATTCTGTCAGTGTTGTTCTAGTGGACTGCATTGTTTATTTTATTCTTTTTTTTTTCTCTATTAAAGAACTGTTATTTGCAGCTCCCATATCTTTGCCTGAGAGCCCCTTAATTTAAAATTATAGCAATTCAGGGGGGTGGGGAGGGTTTACATTCTCCATTTCAGGGGAGGCTCCTGCCTTCCTTAGCAGACTCCTGTCTTTCCAAACCAAGACACTGGCTTTCTTTCTAACTAGAAAAGCTGCTTAAGTAATTCTTGGAGGAGCAAATTATCAAAGAATGTAAAAATGGGATGTTCTTTAGACAAAGAACAAAATAATTTTGGAGGAAATGCCTTGAGTTGTACCTCCAACCTGTTGAAGATCATGGAACAGGGGCCTAAGACCAGTGAGGATGGTTATATGGGAATAAGCACTGTCCTGCATCCCTTTTTTGTAGTTAAAATATCACTGGGCAATTAGTGCTTCACCACCACCATGCTACCTGCAGAGCATGGCATGGTTTCAGTGCACATCACTGGTGTCTGGCTGACAGTTCTGCCAGTTTGATTAAAACAGTCAAAGTAGATTTGAGATGTTTGAGGACAGTTTTGTTCTCAGTGTGGTGCATGACCATTCTCTATATATGACTATCAGTATAATGTCTGAATGCTTTTCTGGCTTGGTACTTCTTGTCCTTGATTTGTATTTGTTCAGGGACAAGGAGCAGAGCCAGATCAAGGGTTTGGGATAAAGCCAGACAGGACTTGATTAACTTGCCTCTAACTACAGTAATTACTATAATAAAGACTAATGCCTTAATTAGCATTTTAGAAGACAAGAAAGGGTGGAGATATTCTTCAGTTCATCCTAGAAAAACAAATACATGTTTAGCTTTTGCCTCCATCACCTCGTGTACTAGCCTATGCTTTAGCCAAACCCTTCATTTTTACCAAGTGCAACAGGATGCTTTCTGGATGCATGTTTGTGTGCCAGAGATTTAACAGCACAACAGTGCAAGATCAAGCTTTCATCTCTATGCCAGAAGCTTCTAAGAGTCATGATAAAGATTCCACTACCATATTTCACTAGGAAGGGAAAAACATAATTTCTGAGAATCTACTTGGTTTTTAAATAAATTTAATTTCATACATAAAGTAAAATATGGTCACGTCACTAATATGCTTGACAGAGACAAACAGAAGTGCTTAACACATTCTCAGCCTTTAACAGAGATGATGAATCAAGGGGGTTTCAGTGCTATGAGCTGGAATACAATGACTATGAGAATGATCAACTCCCAGTTGACCCTGAAGTTGTGTGGGATCTGCTGGATCCCTAAAAATCTATGGTGCCTGATGGGATTCATCCAAGAGGTTTCAGAGTTACCTGATGTCATCACATTTTTGAGTGATCTTGGGAATCTGGAGAGGTTCCAGCTGACTGAAAACTGGGGAATATTGTCCTGATTTTCAGGAAGGACAAGAAGGAGGACCCTGGGAACTACAGACCTGTCAGTCTCTCTTCAGTGCCTGATAAAGTTATGGAGAAGATTATTCTTGAAGGTATTAAAAAAAACCCTGAAAGACAATGCAGTCACTGGTCACAGCCAGCACAGCTTCCTTAGAGCAATGTCCTGCTTGTCAAGCATGATATCCTTTTATGACAAGGTAACCCCCCTAATTATCAAAGGAAGGCAGTTGATGTAAGTAAATCTTTTCATACTGCCTCTCACAGTATCCTCTGGGACAAAATGTCCGGCCCACATCAGGGCATGCATGAGCCACAGGCTCACAGGCTGGGCACAAAAGTTTATAGTGAATGGATTGGCATCAGAATGGTGTCCTGTCACTGGTGGGGTTCCACAGGGCTCCATCATAGGCCCCATTCACTTTAACATCTTCATAAATGATTTGGATGCAGGATGGAAAGGGATACGGAGCAAATTCTCTGATGATACAAAACTGGGTGGAGCTGTTGACTCCCTCCAAGGCAGAGAAACCTTGAAAAATCAGAGAGATGGGTAATCACCAACCATATGACAAGGGAAAGTGCTGGATTCTGCACCTGGGATGGAGCAACCTTGGATGTATGGATATGTGGGGAATGACATGCTGGAGGGAAGCACCACAGAAAGGGACCTGGGAGTCCTGGTTGGCAGGAAGTTGAATGTGAGTCAGCGGCGCCCTGGCAGCCAGGAGGGCCAGTCGTGTCCTGTGATGCATCAGGCAGAGCATTGCCAGCTGGGCAAGAGAGGGGATTGTCCCACTCTGCTCTGCTCTGGGGCAAGTTCACCTCAAGTCCTGTGTACAGCTTTGGTGACTGCAATATAGGAACAATATAAAGATTTGGAGACTGTCCAAAGGAGGGCAGTGAAGATGGTGAAGCACCTTGAAGGGAAGCCATATCAGGAGTGGCTGAAGTCACTTGGTCTGTTCAGCCTGAGGAAGAGGAGACTGAGTGTACAACTCATCCCAGTCTGGTATACAACTTCCTTGTGAGGGGAACAGGAGGGGCAGACACTGCTCTCTTCTCTGTGGTTCACAGTGACAGGATCTGAGGGAATGGCCTGAAGATGTGTCAGGGAAGATTTAGGTTGGATATTAGGAAAAGGTTCTTCACCATCCAGGTTTGTTGGGCACTGGAACAGGCTCCCCAGGGAAGTGGTCACAGCACCAAGCCTGACAGTTCAAGAAACATTTGGACAATGCTCTTGGGTACATGTTGTGACTCTTGGGGCATCCTGTGCATGGCCAGGAGGTGGGGATCGATAATCATTGGGTCTCTTCTTACTTGACATATTCTGTGATTCTGTGATTTTGTAAGCCAAATGTTTTCCCTACGTTTCTCCACAACACCTTGCCTTGTTGAAGAGAAGAGCTAACAGCTAAGTACTCCTATTCAACAGAGGCAGAGAGGAGTTTTGGACTCCATCTGAATTGCTAAATGAAAATGGAAACAATCCCCTATGCATGGGAAATCACAGTTTTTAATAATTCAGGTATAGACAGACTGATGTGAAGTACGAGTCTCAAATTCTCCTTTTAATGAAACAAAACAAAATGAAACAAAGCAAAACAAAAACCTTACAAGGAAGGGTACCTTCTGAGCACAGAGTATGTGTCACTTCAAAAATCTATGTCAGATTCTTTCTCATGATACTTCAATGTACTCTTTTATGATATAACAGCATTTTCACATTTAGATTAAAACCCCACATCTTTCTCAAGGCCTAAAGAGTTTGAAGACAGGATTCTGACTATGAGTCATTGTTGATATGATGTTTACCTCCACACATAGCATTTAAAGCATTCTGCATGGTCATACTCATCATTCATAATGGAAATCTCAAAAGCCTGTGGCATTACGATGTGCTCTACTTAAAGTAGTTCATGTCCATGTCAGTTACAAGCCACAAAGCTGTGTAGTCTGCATATACATGTACAATAGGTTGAAATGCTAAGGAAATAAGGAATATTTTTCACAAATAGACATACATGAAAAACCTCAATAAAAGGCTTCATGGCACTTTCCTCTTTATGTATTGCAGAAGTTTTGATGAAAATAATTGCAGTACTCTAAGATCTATTTAAAGAATAGGCAAGGAAATCAGTGCTTCCCTGAAGCTTGGAAGACCTTAACCTCATCTCTTCTCACTCACATTCAACATCTCAGCAGTCTCAAAGACTGAGCCTTTTGTGTCTGTACTTCAGCTCCTCCACTTAATAAAGAGGTATAAAAAGGGGGGTTTTTATCTGGGGACGTATCTCTTATAAAACTATTCAAAATTTTCAATAATTAGATATCGTAACTGAGTCTTAGATATGTTATTTGCTAGGATAATGTGTTTGTAGTAGATCAGCATGTATTTTGGTCAAGCTAAATATTTCAGGAAGCTTTCTAGGGTCTTGGGTTTAAAAAATCTAGACTCTCACAAAATCTAGGTGAGTATTTAGAATTCAGCTTCTCTGAGCTCCTGCAACAGACAACCTATCCAACAGACACTGAGCAGGCATAACAGGCATAAAAATACAAGCTTCAGGCAATTTGTCCTTAAGCTCCCCATTTACAAAATTTTTGCAGATCTAATTGTGCACCCCTTGGCAGCCCCATGGAATTTGTGCTTAACTCTCTAATTAATGGCCTTATGAATATATTCTATTCTAAGAAATAGTTACAGAAGTACTTATAATAGAAGATATACTTACACCTACTTTAAATGATCCTTCTTAGATGATTTAAAATACATGTTTATCTCTTAGTTAATTTAAAATACTCTCTATGTGTTGTAACACTATTCTTAATATGCGGCATATATTGTACATGTACTTCTTAATTTGTGAGTAAAATAGAAAAATAAATAAAAATAACTAGGAGATGTTTTCCTAAAGTGAAAGTGTTTATTTCAATAGCATGTTATGCTGGTACAGAGGGAGATCATCACAAGAACAGAGTCAAAAATACTTGGTACAATAGGTGATTTTCTCTGGAATTAGGCAGATCACTCCAGTATATTCCTAGAAGTGTTAAAGCCTTAAGCTGGCATGCCCCACAGTAAAACACCAAATTGCTGAGGACCCAAAATTGTCTTGACAATATTCCTTCACCAGTATTTCGCCAAAACCTTCAGCTAGTGCAAGATGCAGAAAACCTTAGCAGTACTATTTCTATGATATCCTGATGACTGCAAATATTAAAAAGAATGTCACCCAGCTCTGCTTTCCTCATGAGCTAGTTCTATTCAGAGAATCTCAAACTCCAATATAAATAAATATTCACAAGGTGAAAGCAGGCATTCTTACCTTTTCTACGATTTACAACATACTGTGCACTTGACTTCTTTAAAAGTCAGACTTAGTAACTAATACCAATACATAAGAACTAAAGATTTCATTTTTCTCCTTTTTTCTCTAAAGGCATCCTTTAAAATAAAGCTAACACTTTTCTCCACTAAAGAGAGAGGAAAACTGAAGGTGGGCGCAGCAAAATGTGCTGTGGAACATATCACAAGTGGTGTGGCTCTGCTGTTGCTATACAATTTTACTGTGTTTTCCTCATTTCTAATCCCATTTATTCATCCCACACTGGGGATGTCACACTGCTGCAGAGTGTAGAGGCAGCCATGGCTCCCAAAGGATGATGAGAGCCCAGTGCTGACTATCCACCACTGCACATTGGCTTTAGTACAGGACTGTCTCACATGCGGCACCCTGCTTCAATGCCTCCATGGCTTCATAGCCATTCCATCTGGTGCTATGAAGCCTTCATTTTCCTTGTTTAGTAATTTATAGTCTAGAATAAAACAATTTATAACTGAGCATCTCTGTTTACTTTTTAATTATGAATATGTATACTGTAAAAAGGATGAAATTATTCTTGATAATAACTCCATAAATATGTGCTATCCATTATTGTGGTGGGACTCCTATTTGTCTCCTATAGCAAATAGTCAGAAATTAACAATTTGACTTCAGGAGCCAATGTTAATTTTATGTGAGTTGCAGATGAATGTCAATACTAATTATGAAGTGCAGAAAATTAGAAACTAAGGATAATCAGGTATTTATCCCTATTGATTACTATTGATGACTATTTGATTATTTATCACTAAAATGTCATAGGATAATCAATTAATTTTCCACCAAAAAAGTGCCATTTTCCATTTTCATTGACTCAACAGGATTCATCATCCATGTTGAATAAGGGAAAAAAAAAAGATACAAAGTCCATTAATATCTACAACCAGCAAAATGTTAATGTTAATCTAATGATTTGCTCTGTGTGATGTGTCTTTGGACAGTCAGGTCCTTCACAGGACTCTAGCTGAGTAGAAAGGCTCTTTTCTGAAAAGCAGAAAGAAAAATGAGCTGAACAGTAAGGTCTGTTTTGCAGCAGATTTTACTTACACTGCAGAAATTGCAGAGTATCAGCAGTTCAAAATTACAAACGTGCTGCACCTGGTTCCTAAACAAACAGAGCACAACATAGGACTCTCCCTTGATGACTTATTTTTGATGGAATCATTGAGCCAAGGCAGAAAGCTTGAATTATGAAAGCAGCACCCTCTATAGGCCTGCTTATTCCAGCTACAATTACCTTTTCTCACTGAAGGTTGCCTATATTATCAATAGTTCTGTCAACATTTTAAAACCTTCTCAGAGTAATTCAGATTGTTGAATGTAAATAAGCCACCTGCTTTCAGAGATCAAAACAAGATTTATTTATTTATTTATTTATACTGATAAAGAAGGGCCCTGCACACAAATGAGAAAACACTCCCCATCTCTTGCTTTAACCTGTTTCTGGTAATCCAGATGATGTTCTAACTGAAAAATAGGTTACAGCGAAGGAATTTATCGATGCATGTGTGTACCTGTATAACATCACATGAAAAGTGATGCCACCCAGAACTTGATGTTTTGTGCATGTGCTGCCCAAACTGTTCACTGCAGTACAAGGGATCTCTAGGAAAGCCATGACAGGGTCTTATCACATAAGATGGCAATATCAAACCCTTCTTTTCAACTAATGCTGTCAATATTACAAGGAAAGTATTGCCTTTAATAATACCCCGTGGAAGACACATGCTCTTTTGTCACTGGTGCTGGGCACTGAGAATCTATTGCTGTGCCTGGAGCTGGCTGATGGTTGGGAAATATGGGGCCCAGCACAATGCAATCTCTTCTAGAGTGTAAAGATATTTGAGTGACAGAAATGCTCCCATACGGTTTTTTGTTTTGGTGAATGACACCAAGCTCCTCTTTCCTTCCCTCTCAACATTTTTTGTTGCTCTAAGAGCAAATACAGATTCTAACAGAAAAGGAGTATGACAGACTCATTAGCATAAATATCCTTGTCATTTTAACCTTGTGCTGTCAGAGCCTGTCAAGCTTCATCTTCCTGCTGCCTCCTTTTATTCTTTCTCACATCTACACCCATATCTAGTGCATTACACTCATGTCTAAGCAGGGAACAGGGTAGATTTTAGTTCACGTTTCATAGGCCAACCTCAATTCTCTGGAACTTGGCACATTTTGTACACAACCATGCTTGACTATAACTTATGTGCAAAAAATGAAAACTTTATTTTCACTTTTCATTATCTCAGTATGCACAGCATAAAGCAAATACACCCGCGCATGTGCACATGCACACACACACACATATATAGTATATATATTTATATATATATGCACACTTTTTAACTCTGAGGCAATTTCTATCTGACTTACTATATAAACAGTACATTTTGCAGTGTGAAGGAATTCCATACTCTTTTAACCTCTCCAGTCTCAAAGCTAATCTCACAGCTCCCAGTGGGAGCTTTGCCATTGGCTTCACCAGGAACAAGTTCAGGTTTCCTATTTGTAATAAAAATGTCCATAAAAAATAATTTACTATCTTTTTTAAAAGTTCTCCTATTTCTTTCGTACAAATGAAATAACTTATATTTACTGTATTCCAGTATAAAAGTTTAATTATCTCCAATATGCCAACATTTTCTCACTGTGTTTCTTTCAAGGTTTTTCTAAGAGCACAACTCTTAGTATATTCCTTTCAAACCTATGCATTCTAAGTAGCAAGTTTTTTGTTTCAAGACAGATATTACATGTTATTTATTCAGGCTTTTTTCTACTAAAATAGTTCAGAAACAAATTTGAGATTTCATGACAAAACATATTCTTATATACCTGTGTCAAACACATTCCTTTTTCATATGCACCAACACTGAGATTATATAATAATGACAGGCAATAAGACTTAGATGTTTCTCACAAGTACTGGAAACACACAATCAGAAATCCTACTATCCTTAAATCAGTGAGTATGATTTGAAAAGGAGATTTTGATATTTTTAGCATCTCATATAGTCTGGGGCATGTTCAAGCAAGTTAGGAGAATTTTATGTAAGTTAAATAGAAATACTGTAAAAGATGACCATAGTGTAATTGAAACCATATTTTATTATAGATAACAGTTTCAGAAAAACTACTTTTTGTAAACATTATGGATCATTTAGCTGAACAGACCAGTCAGTGCAGAAGAGGCCCTTGAAAGAGAATAAGCAGATGGTTCATTGGCGCATTATGTATCTCCATCTTCTCATCTCATGATGGTGGGAGACTGGGAGAGGGAGATTTAGAAAAGAAAAAAATGTCTTGAAGGACAGATAGATATTTCAGCTGAAACTACATGCAATCATGTTCAGAGTTTCCACTTGATTCCAACCTTTAATGGAGATACCCACCCCAACTATTTTTTTATGTAATTCAAGAACTGCAGCATTTCAAGAGTAAAAGAGAATGAGACTGGAAATTAATCTCATTCTCTGAGGTTGTTTCTTATGTGTTGAAGTGGTTTTTTTTTTTAAGATATGCAAAGGCATGGTAAGGCAATTAGGCACATGCCATACACAGAATTTGAGACATTTGTTAAATATCACAAAATCAGTCTGTTGCTGTTATGTCCAACCACTAGAAAACAGTGACTAAGGTAAAAAATTATGCTCTCTGAACCACTCATGCAGTTCCTATTTACATACATATTACTTTCAGAGACATAATCAGAAGTTGACTGGTATTATGAAGACGAAGAGTGAAAAGGAAGGAGATTGATATTTATATGAGAAATACGAAATCTAGTCAGATTTAAAAGGTGAAAGCTTTAAGGTCTGTATTGACATGCCTCGGTAAACTATTTGGCTGATGATCATAGCCTCTTTTGTCAGTTTCATTGAACCGTTATGGCTTTCTATTTTGTTTTCTTTTTCCCTCAACAGATACACTTAGCTAGGAGAAGGAGATAAAAAAATTAAAACATTCTCCCACAAATGTGTAATTTTTCTAGATGAGCAACAAGTCTCGAAGCTCAGTTTTACCTGAAAAGTGTTCTAGTAGATGTTTTTGTCTGCTTTTTTGAGATAATGGCACAGAAAGAAAAGCTTTAAATCCAAACCTCTTCTAGCAGGGAAAAACCAAATATTTAGTGATATCCAAATATTTTTTTTAGAAACCAATAGAATCATAGTTAAAAATTTCTTATCCATTTGCAAATTCTGACATATTTCTTTCCATAGAAGATGGTATGCTTGAGAGGACTTACAGTAGAGGAGGTTTAAGAGCTATATTAAAAATGTAAAGGCTCACTTGAAGTAGGTCAAAACAGCAATAAGCCTGAGTCTTTAAATTAGACCTCCAGCCTGATTTACAAAATTTATTTGAAATGGGTGAAAAAAAAGGTGATAACTAACCTTCCCATTGAATACCAATATTGAAAATTTAAACCTTAACAATTAATTAATTTCAAGCATTGTCCCAGAGACATTTAGATATATTTCCTGAGGCACACAGCTTGTAATGTCTCAAAGCACTCACATTAATCTCAAAATGCAAGAATACCGTCCTCCAAACAGATTAAGCTGTCCTACTCCTCCAGCTCAAGTAGAATTCAGAATTCATCAATTAAGTCAGACAGATCAAGGACATCTGCAGATCATGAGCCGGCAGACTCTCATAGGGCAACCGGCTTTTCTGATCTCTTGACCTGCAGGCTAATATTTTGCATAGCAAAGAATCACAACATGCTCCACAGGCCTCAGGGAATGAGTTTTGGGGTCATCTCATTAGAGGAGTCAGTACTCCATTGCTGTTAGAAATGAGGGGAGTAAATTTGGGCTCTGCAGCCTTATTACCTGTTCTGGGCTGGTATTTTAGATTTACTGGATCCTGAATTCTGTGAATTAAGTCTGCTGACTATGGGTTTTTTGGCTGCTGATATACGAGTTCAGCTTAGTAGTTATAGCTCCTGGGTGAAGAACTGCAAAAGCTAGAACTGCTTCCCCACAATTGGTGCTCCATTGCTCTCAGTCTCTCCCATGCTCACACAGATGTAAGAAAAGCTTCTTATGTCATCTCTTACAGAACTTACTGAAGACACACCCCCAAGATAAAGTTCAAAATTCCTTTGGGACAAGGGCTCTCAGTCCACGGAGTTTTGGAAATCATCAGGCTATCTAATATATATTTCAAAAACAATGAAACCATTGTTCTTTTTAGAAACAGTTGAAGATTCATCAACACACAAATTCGATTCATCCATACCAGCACTTAACCATCAAATAAGTGTTACTTTCTTCCTGTCTCTGCTGGATACCTAACTATCTGCACAGGATCAAAGAGCTTCAGTAGGAGAGCCCTGTGTACACTGTTCTATCAGCAAGGGATCTGTAATGCAAGGTAAAATATCCTGGCTGCAAATACTGAGAGAAAGGAAGCATTCCACTCCAGGTTGCACTTGGCTACTCAAGTCACACTTTTTCCTTATAATCTTTCACTGGTTATTTCAGGCAAGTCCCTCATAGAAATGCCTAGCTTAGGTTTGGAGGTTACATGCTGGAGTGAGGTTGGTATAGCTTTGGTATATAACTGAAAGTTTCAGCTGCTGGAGGAAACTGCAGCTGTGAAATATGATTCAGGGAGAATGTAGTTCAATCATTAGAGTGCCAGTTCTAGGAAATTCCCTCTATGTAACAGTGAAACTCAATGACTGTGTCTCGTCACTACAGAAGGGTAGATACAGTTTCTACTGTGAAAAGAAACCACTGAATTTCACATCAATATCTACACCTGCATGAAGTTACGTCAACTGAGAGTGTAGAACAGTAACCAAAACAAAATTAAAACCTTCTGTTTGACTTAATAAGCATCTAAGACAGCAGATATTTTGAAGAAAATATGTTTGGCCTGAGAATGCACAAAGAAACAGCTTTTTAATTCATCACACTAAGTGGAGATAGAGAAAGTCTTTCTGAAGGGCCAGATGGCCTGGGTTCTTAATTGGTATATGCAATTTGTTATTCTTGCAGAATAGATCACTCTCATCTTTGCATAATGAGTAATGTTTCCACAGGTTTCACATTAAATTACTGGGGACGGGCAATGAGAGTACAGTTGCTATAGGTGCAGTGTGTTTCTCATGTTATTTATCACTACCTTAATTTCAAAAATTCTAAAACAAACAGTTGGCCTAAACCAAAAAAAGAAGTACCTCTGGCATTTTCCTTACGCTAGGTACTCCATGAAGTTAGGGAGGAGCTATCTTTCAAGATGTAGGAAGAAGAGAAGTCCTTAACTTACTCTGTCTCCACTTCTGGCTAGACTTAAAACCCTCTCTGAAAGAAGGTTTCTAAAGAAAAAGATCAGGGAGCCTAATCTAAGCATTCACTGAAACACCAGCCTCATTCTGAATCTGGGAATCCGTGAGAGCAGCATTTTTTGGATCCACTGACACTGAGGAATAACAGACCTTTCAAATGTTTTCTAATTCATTGTTAGTTTTTTGGGCTTAGAACTTTGTATAAGGTAAGAAATGGTAAGAAGAAACAAATCTGCAACTCCTTGCATATACTTCCTAGCTTGTCAGATCAGTCAACTTCTGATCTTATAGAGCTTAACTATAGCACTGATTATAAAAAGACCCATGCCTGCCAGCAGAAATACTCCCATTTCTTACTTCTTTCTTGCCTGCCTTCCCTGTTATTTCAACAAAGTGTTAAAAGACAATACCCAGCAGTAGAAATTGACTGTTTCTCATAAAAGAAGGAACTTAGAAGAGCATTTTGTGTTTTGCTCCATAAATAAGTACAGGGGTGGTGCCTCCAATGGCAACTCCAATGCAAATGTGAAAAGTAAAGTGTATTTCACAGTTAATGGATAGTATTAGTATAGGTGCACAGACTCAGATGTGGAAGAAAGTCTGACGACACAAGCCAAATGTACATGAAAGCCTTACATTAAATTCAGTGTATACTAAATATGGGGATCTTTTTTTTATTGTTATTGCTCAAGTAGTTTGCACTTTGAGTACAGCAATGGTATTCACTCAGCCTCCCTCTGACAAAATTTTCTAGATGAAATATCTGCTTTCATGTTCCATTTTTTCCCCATCCCAGAAGAAATCACCTGTGTCTGAAGGTATCCCTGAAGATATAATTAATATCTATATACACTGAGGACTACTGTAAACAAAGAGTATAATGAAGACATTGTTAATATATACCAGTAGTGGCCCCTTAGGACAGGTCATCATATTTATTTCTAAACAGCACAGAGCACCATTATGCTGAGAGCCTTACATTAGAATCTTACTAACTTCCACTGCAGAAGAAACCAGCAGTTAACTCTCCATGGTTTTCGTGTTTGATTTCAATAGCAAAAGCAAGTTTCTTATGATTGGAGTAATGAGATATTAAGTAACAAGAGCAAACATGGGAAGTTATAGGTTAAGCAGAAGAAAATAATTCTGGTTTGCTTTGGTGTCTGCTTTTTCTTTCAAACTAAGAGGCTAAATAAAAGACCTAAAGTAGTAAAATGAAAACCTTAAAATGCACATACACTGATATAAAAATATATATTTTTCCTTATTGGATCTTAATACTCCCATTTTTCCACAAAAGGAAAGTTTTTAGTTCAAAAAATTATTACATACACTCCAAAAACTTCAAAAGAAAACATTCATAATTTGAGCTTGGATGTTCTTTTCTAACAGCTGAATGGCTTGACACTTATGGTTATCTTTATAATGCTCTTCAAAAGAAAGCTGGTTTTTTCTACTCAGTTTAGCAAGACAGTATATATATCTTGTCTCTGAGAGCTCCTGTAACAGTGAGCTATCCAATTCCCAAATTGTTTCTTCCTCTTCACTCACAAGGCCATAATATTGTGCATGTAGATGGTGGCAGAATATGGATGAGCCAAGACACAGTAGCATTCCATATTTTTTGCAACCCACATTTTCCTTATCATACAACCACAGTGGAAGTCATTACTATGTTTTCTATTGCAATAAGAAGAAAAAATTTGCGATCCAATATTAGAAACTTTCTTTTGCATACAAAAACCTAACAGATAATCTATTCTTGAATTTTGAAAAAGGATCTGTTGCCGTACGGAAAGGAAATGCACAAAAAAAACAAACAAAAAAACCCAAACAAACAAACAAAACAAAAAAAAATCCAGATTAAGGAAATCTCATTGAAATCTAAATACTGATATGAATCCTTATATAGATTGATGTTTCCTGAGGGTACTGCTCAGCTCCTGACATACCTTGGAGCTTGACTCTGAAGTGTCAAATCAATTTCACCTCAACATTTATACTGGTCATGCCCTACACATATCATCATCTTGTCTTTTACACAGATGCATTCTCAGTGTATTATCTTATTGTCAACACCTCTTACACAGGTCCAGTATACCAGCAATGGGTGCTCTACTGCAACTATGTTGGACTTCCATCCTAAAACCATGGTAATATTTTACAGACTCAGTAAGAGAGCAGATTGCGTGGTTTAGCTAGTTCATATTTTCAAATCACCATTTCAGATATAACTGCAAAAGGCAATATATTCCTTATAAAAAGGTTTTGCAATATTTCCCAAAAGTTTCATTAAGACACCATGGAGATCTAGAGAAAAAAGTCAGCAAATAGAAGTGGACAAATTAATAGTTATGTGAGAAAGAATGTGTAGTATCTTGAATTCCTCTCTCTCAAGCAAGTAATAAAAAGTTTTTGTGGACATGGACCTGGCTGGCACATCTAAATTTTTTTTCCTCTCTACCTTTGTTCTAATCTCTGGTAGACCCTTAAAGCTGTATAGGAGCATAGATATTTTGCTATATTTATATTGCAGAGTTAATGGGTGATCTCAAGAGAATGTTTAAGCATGCTAAGCCCCACAAACAGCGCCTGTCATAATTATTCTTACTAGATTAACTTGCGTTTGACTTCATGCATCCCCTTTGTGCTTGCAGAGATACAATGTCAAGATGGTCATTGACAAATTAAGTCCTTGCTATGAGAGCGGTGAGACACAGGAAGATGTGGCCCAAAGGAGCTGTGGATGCCTCTGTGGATGGGCTCTGAACAACCTGGTCTAGTGGGTGTCCCTGTCCGTGGCAAAGGGGTTTGTAATTAGATGAACTTTAAGGTCCATTCCAATCCAAAATATTCTGGGAAAAAATGTTAATTGTGCTGTACTCAACATCTCCAGGACTCATTCTTGACTCAAAACATTCTCAGATCTTACCTGCCTTGTGCTTCTGAGCATGTACTAAAGGCCCAATTTTATATACAAATACATAGACATTTGTATGTGTATATATATGAATGTGTGTGCATTTTTCTATGAAAATATGCACACATGTGGATAAATACTGCAGAATATAGGTCAGATAGATATGTAAAGACAATTAATTCAGTAGCATGTTCTGCCCTTGATTGAACTCTACACAATTTGAGAACATCCCTCTTTGGAAAAAGCTGTCTTGGAAACTTAACAGCAAGAAGGTCTTTTAACCTTTGGATAAAAAGGGCAACAGTAAATGATTTTTCTGTCTTGCATATTTTAAGCTTGAAAAATGTTAACCGCTTTACTTTCTTATTCTTGAAACATGAAATTTTAGGCAGTGTTGCTGTTTTTCTCTATAAAATGAATACATTTTACCATAGCAATTTTTTCCATCAATATTTTCATGCTTTATTCCTGGGAATTCCAATATTTATTTGTATAAAAAATAGCACAACTGAGACAGCTCAAAAGCAAAAATAGCACAACCAGCAAAAAAAGCCGAGATGTCTTTACCAACAAAGTCTCTCTGAGGTCTTTCTGGCTGGAGATAATATTCAAGGAATAGACAATATACCAGGAGCAGAAAAGGATTGATTCAGGGATTGCTCAATAAATCTAGTCCCACGCAAGTCCATAGCACCTAATGAGATGGATCTGGGGTGCTAAGAAAGCTGCAAGATGTTACTGTGACACTCTATCATCTTTGAAAGGTCATTTAATCAGGGAAGGCCTACAATGGATGAAGAAAAAAAAATATGGCACTCATCCTCAGAGAAAACATGATTCAAGTTTTTGCCTAACATTCATGCCCATAAAATCATGGAATGAGTATTCTTATGCACATTCTGGGCAGCTGAAGCAATTAAAGGTAACTGGAATGGTAACCAGCATGCATTTACCAGGAATTAATGTTACAAAATCAGACTGATTGCCTTCTAGATGAAAGGACTAAATTTATACATGAGGAGTGAGAAGTGAATGTCAATTATCTTGAAAAGAGCAAGGCTTTCTAGATTGTCTCTCAGAGCAACTTTAAGACCAAGATAGGTTGACTACTACATGGGTAAAAAATGATTTAAAAGGATACTGGACACTGGTTAAAAGCAAAGTACCACAGGAATCTATACTAGTTCAATACATTTATTAATTACCTGGAGGAAATGGAGTGCCCTCTCATCAGGTTTGTAGAGTATTCCAAACTGAGGTGAGCTGCGAAGTATACACAGAGGCAAGGCATGTCTGGATGGCTATGGAAAAACTTCTGGTAGCAGATGAGAAACAACAGATATAAACTGAAACAAGAGAGTTCCATCTGATGAAACTTTTCCCCTATGAGGAGAATCAAAAAGTGGAACAGTATACCTGGAGAGGTTTTACAGTCTCCAACCTCAATGGTTTTCAAGACTCAAGTGGATAAAGCCCTAAGAAAGTTGGTCTCAAGTCAGCATTGGCCCTGCTTGAAGCTGGAGGTTGGATTAGAGTTTTTCCAGGTGTCTTCCAACCTACTGTGATTCTGTTTATTACCTAAAAATGGCTGCATAACCACCTACACCTTTATGCGGATACACATTAAGCCTTTGCTTAAAACCATAAAAACACTGAAAGACTGAACAGTGTCTACTGACACTCACTGTCAAATATAATCTACTGACCTACACAGTGTCAAAAAAATCTGTTGATACTGAGCAGCCATTCTCTCTTTTACAAATTCCCTCTTTGTGCAATAAGAAGGTTATAAATTTTTCAACTAAATTGTCATTTTCCCAAGGAAATATTAAAGAACCCTGAAGTCTTTTGAACTGAGTAAAGAATTTGTGTTCAAATCCAAACAAGTTTAATGGAATTTTCTATTTTTAACAGCAAGGAGGAGAAAAAGTTTTTACTAATGCTCTATTTTGCTACATACAAAATGTGTCAGTCATCTGCTGCATGAATAGAGCAAGTAGGGAAAAAGGAGACATTTTCTCATGAAAAGATAACTTATGAATGCAGAATTATGATTAGTTTAATTTTAAGAAATTAACAGTAATGAGGAGGGTAAGACACATTATTTAAACATCAATGACACATTTACTTAGCTGCAACCTCTTCCTACAGACCCACATACCTCAGGGACCCTACTCACTTGCTTTCCCTCCCACTTTCCTTCTATGTGGCATCACCACTAATCTTGGTATCATTTAAAGACAATGTCTCTGTCAGTGCAATACTGTGTCCTAGACATTAATTTTAAGCATATGAATGTAGGAAGCTTTTGCCTGAGAAATTCATGATTTTCTGAGCCATTCAAACCTCCCAAATATGGAAGACTGGGCTAAGAAATCCTTAAATACTGCTGTTCTCATGAAATTGTTACAGACAGCAAAACAAACAGGAAAGGACATACAAAAAAAAAATCAAAGGGCTTCTCCAAATTACACATCAGGAACAGTATAGTTTCAG
>NW_005054439.1:475841-476364 GCF_000277835.1 Geospiza fortis | reverse complement strand
TTGACTTCTATCCCATCTCTCACTGATGGGCAAAATTATTGACAAACTAGTGCCAGGAAAATAACAAAACAGCACACCTGCCAAAATCCTGAAGCTTTTTCAATCAGGCTTTGAGCCAGGTCACAGCATTTAGAAAGAAGCAGCAGCAGTAAAAGACTGTCTCCCCATGGCAATGGATTGGCTGTTTCTTAATGCTGAAATTACTCAAACTCCAGCAGTCAGTGCCTCAAGGTTGTTGTCCTATTTAAGTGACATTTATGAAAAAAGCTTTTATAGTTACACAAGGAATACTATTGTGAAAACCCAAGAGTAGTAATGTCAAATTGTTTCTCTACCAAGGACTAGTGGCAAAATACTAAACATGGTTACAAGTACACTGCTTTTAAAGAATGTATGGATTTTTTTTTTATGAGAAATCCTGCTCTGCGCTGGTTAGTCTGCACATGAAAAGGAGTGACCTGTGAATACACAAGGACACTGTCCATATCAGATCAATTGTGAAACCACCTGGTTGTCCTGGAAG
>NW_005054439.1:441655-475831 GCF_000277835.1 Geospiza fortis | reverse complement strand
CCCTGCCCAGAGGTTCTAGAGGCAAGTGGACAACATCATCCTTCTGGGGCCCGGGATGCTTCACATACTACCTGATTTCAGCACTTAACAGTTGAAGCTGAAACAAGACCCAGTAGAGGCACTTCCTATCACAAAGTAATGCAAATTAATAAGCTTATGAATGCTATTCTGTAAATTCTTTAGAAGTCCCTTCCAAGATACACTTTTTTTAGTTTTATTTGTATCCTGGTTCTATTGTGACTTAGTGATCTAGCATTTCCAGCCACAGTTTCTACTCTGGTTTACCTGGCAGCCAAATAAGTAACTCTGGGCAAAATTCCATTTAGAAAAGCCCCTAGGAGAAATATTGATTTATTTGTCATACTAATTTGTAACCAGAACTTGAGTATTTTGAAGGGAAAAGAATTAATTTTATTTTTTGAGGTGGAAAGAGAAAATAATGTTATGCTTGTATAGTAAAATCTCTGTAGGCAATGTTAGGGCTTAACTGTATTAGGAAATAAAGAACAGAATGAAGACGACACAGAAAAATCCAAGTTAACCAAATTCAGGCATAAACACCACACACAAAAAAAAATGATCTGCATTAACGCACTTCAGATTTGATTTTGAAAAATACTTTATTTCAAAAACCCCTTTTTTAAAAATCTTGTCTGCTTTCCAAATTACAGTGTTTTCCCTAAGACAGTGTCAGCTTGGGAGTCTTATAAAGATTTTGCTCACGTACATTTTAAGAATATGATTTTTCCAAACATGTTACTCTCTGCATATTGTCTTATTTTGAAAAGAAAAGCAGATTTTAAAATAGGTTTTTATTTTTTGCCTATATCAATTTTTGCTATTTAAATAAAAATTGTGGAAGTATGGGATATTTTAAGTATACTTTAGCATATCAGTGAAAAACTGCTTCCTCCCTAGCCTGTGCTTCCTCCCTAGCCTTCTTACAACATTACATGGCACTATGATTTTTAACTGCTTAGATTAGCAGGGGTCAGTTTTACTACTGTAACTATATTGCCTAGACTGACATGGTTTCAGTCTTTGGAAATAAAGAAAAAAATATAGTTGAAATGTATCTGTGAAATATTTTAGGAACCCCTACTCTCATCCAGACCTCCTAGATACTTAAGAGCACATTCCCTAATATGTTTGTAGTCCAATACTACATATCTCTGTTAGCTAAAGTGGATTGTTTACTTCTTATCTCTTTTGCTAAATGCCTCATTTCTACATTTCCTGCCAACCCAAGAGAACATTCCATACCAAACTGTCTCAAAATCAGTGCAAGGATTTAGGGTGCTCCAAGATAGATGCCTGAGTAAGGGCAGGTCTGTGTCAACATCATTTTCTTGGTACAAATCTGCCAGTGCTAGAACTAGAAAGGAATACATGGATGTCCCGAGTTTTGGTCTTTTCTTGGAAATATCTAGATATATCTTTATTGTTCCTGCCTCTGACATGTTCTTCCGGTGCAAGTGGAATTTAAACTTCATTTAATATTAGTTGGAAGTTAAGTGCTTTACTGTAAACAGAGGAGAACATGATTTATTAATCTGTATATGAAAGACATTTAGCACAATTAAAATCTTATAACTGTCCATGCTTTTGGATACTTCCTCAAGAGTCATCATTGCAAGTAAAAGACATAGGCTATAACAGGGCAAAATTATTGTAGAGGAAAAATAAAAGTAATGTTTTGACCCTAACAAAATAGCCGAGTTTACTTCAAATACATCACTGCATTCACAGTCTAAGGTTACAGAAGTTGATGAGAAAGCTCTCATTTATTTGAAGGTTCCATGACATAGGTCTTAAAAAAATTTTAACTCTTCAATCTGCTGAGTGATCTGGTTAATTCCAGATTTCTAAATGAAATGCTAAATATATGAAAGTTTATTGTCAAGTATAAATACAAAATTTAACAGCACAAATTTGCCCTGAGCAGTAAGCAGTAATGTTGCTCTTCCCACACATAACCTGTTGCTCCCTTTATTTCTATTAATGTTTTCATATTACCAAATGACATGAAGACAATTAATGGGATAAGATGGCTCCTGGTCTCTCAGCCCTGATCCCAGTGTTCTAAGCATTTGTTGTATTAAAGGGATAGTGTGTTCCCTATGTTATTAATCTGTGCTGGTGCTGCAAGAACAGCTATAAATTTCTAGCCCATTACTACATTTCCAATCAGCAGCATATGAAATGTTCATATAGAAATGGAAGTCACCAGATCATGCTTAAAACTGTTTCTAATTTTGATGGGAATGGTGCACTAAAGCAACATTATTGTCTCTCAATAACAGACTTTAAGGTCAATAAGGAGTTATTGGACACTTTTCTAGGTCAGAGATTCTTAGCAAAGAAAGACTTCTTATTTCACTTCAGTGAGTACTGCTTTGGACTAAACCAACCACAAATATGGAGGTATAAATATTGTTGGTGGATTGTCAGTAGCACATTGCTGATTTGGTGGACCTATATTACTGCAGGACATTCTCCAGGAAAATCAATTAATATTATATTAATATTCTTCAGGAAAATCAGCAACTGGTAGAAGCATTGAGTGTAATGAACATCAGTGAGGATACCCTTACTTACCTCCTCTTATTAATAAAGCCTTAATATAAATATGTGTCCTTTAAAATCCAAAGTATAATATAAATTGAGGGAAACTGTGTTGTTTAGTTATCAAGGACCAGGAATATGAGGTCAATATATTTAGGGTTCCATCTACAATTTATAGCCTATCCTAGTTTAACGTCGTGCGCAGTTCACTCACTTCCATCTGGGTTAGTCTTCTCCATTAATATTTAAATGTCTTGGGCCAAAGTCTAGCAAAGTTCACTGAATTAATTAACAGACCTTGCAGAGAGCAGATGAGTGATGACCAAAATCACAGTTAAATAAGTTCATATTGAAGCCCATCTGTCCTCCAAAAGGCTGGAAAAACATGTGCAAGAACCTTGAAAAAACCCAAATAACCTTCTAAAACAGGTTCTTCACATTGCCTTAAGTTTGTTTTCATTCTAGTTATTTTTATCACATTTTCATTATTGAATGCCCCAGCTTGTCCTTGCCATCAGCTCAGTTGCTCTACATGTGTCCTCTACGTTTCTGAGTTAGTTCCCAAAAACAATCATTCAATAGGAATTACTTAGGAAACATTAAAAAGATCACTGGATTTTGGTTCTTTTGTTCACATATTCACATTAAACACACTGCAGTAAGGAAAGTAGGAGGGTTTTTATGGAATGTCGTTTTGAAGTCAGAAATGAATAGAAATTTCTCCTTCATTGTGAGTTAAACACAGGCATGCGCGCACATACACATATGCATGAAACAAAAATAACTCAAGAAAAGAGACTGAGGTTTTGAATATGTATAGACTCATTCTATGATAGCAATCACAACGTTTGTTAGCTTAAGGTGAAAGAATGAATAAGGCAGTACTGTATTTGGGTAATATAATTTAATAACATTAGCACTGTTCTACAAATGTGGGATTTTGTAGTACCATTTAACTGGTTTATGTAAAAAAAGACTAGACTAAAATACCTGAGTGAGTAGATCTGATTTTGCATTCTGATATAATTTTTTTTAAATCCTGCTTGCCTTCTGGGAGGCTATGCTGTTTTTGGCAGAGATAGTTTTCTTCATAATAGCTTGTATGGGGCTGTGTTTTGCATTTGTGCTGAGCACAGGGTTGATAATTTAGAGATGTTTCTGTTATTGCTAAACAGAACTTGCACAGAGCCAAGGCCTTTTCTGCTTTCCATACTGCCGCTCTGACAAGAAATGTGGGGGTACTTGGGAGGTTGGACGAGGCACAGCCAGAATAGGTGAGGTGACCCCAAATGACTTGAGAGATATTCCAGACCACATGACATCGTACACAGTATATAAAGTGGGAGGAAGAAGGAGGAAGGGATGTTTGAAGTGATGGCATTTGAATTCCTATAAAATGATTACATGATGTGGGGCCCTGCTCTCCTGGATATGGTTGAACACCTGCCTGTCCATAGGAAGCAGTGAATTAATTACTTGCTTTGCTTGCATGTGTGGCTTTTGTTTTCCTTATTAAACTCTCTTCATCTCAACCCAGGACTTTTCCAGCTTTCACTCTTCCAGTTCTCTTCCTGATCCTATTGGTGGTGGAGTGAGGGAATGGGTGTGTGGGATTTGCCTGCTGGCTGGGGTTAAATCATGACAGAGGTACCACTCAAATGAGTAAAATTTCAATAAGAGAAATAAAATGGATGAAAGAGAGCATACTATTCATAAAGTACATAATCCTTTGTCACTGGTAACATAAATCTCTCCCACTTAAACCAGAAAAATTTTGTCTTGGGCTAAGTTGTTGTTCAGTGACAGAGAATGTTCAAAAAATAGGATTGATCAAAAAAATAGGAATATGTTTGTGAACACGTGAGATTGCTCTTTCACTACATGAGCTCTAAGAGAAAAGATTTGTTGCCTTGGGAACTATGGTGTCTCCTCTGCTTTCTGCAATAATTACTTTTTTCCTTTCCTTGTATTTTCTTTATTTTTCTTTAATTACTTGTTGCCTCTTCTGTATATACTCACAGGAACACAGGCATGCACAAATAGACTCTGTACTACCATTTTCAAACACTTTGCATTCATGCATCAATCATTTGCAGGGTGGAAAAAGGTGATGTCTGACAAGAATTAAAAAGCACATTGAAGAGGGTGGAGACACCTACATGACTAAACATGCAGTCATATCTTGTAGATACATAGAACTGGCAAATCTTCTGATGATTTGGTTTCACTTGGAAATTAGATACAGCGCTTATTCCTACACCACTGTAGCTGACTGTGAAAGGGCTTCTACTGCTAAGTTCAACATATGCCAAATTGGTTAAAAATAAAATTAGTTAAAATATAAATATTTAGCATTAATGTGTTTAAATTTGCTCTGAAATAGCCTAGTGGTCCCTCTTTTCCAGAAGTAAGGAGGTGTAAGATACTGGTATATTCCTGTTTTCAGTAACCCTCTTTTGCCTGAGCAGCTAAACAAGATGGTAGTATTGTGAATGGGTTTAGTATGCCCCAGCACAACTTGCATGGCCATAGATTTTGAACATCAGGTAGAATGAAAAGATAAAATTTGCAAAAAAATCCACAATTTGATTTTATGACAAACTGCATATTTCCATTTTAAAAAAAGAAAAATTTGCAAACTTTTAAAAAGTGTTAATAGTCCCTCATCTCCTCTACCCTAAATCTTACCTGCTTGTTAAAAAAACCCAAAACATCAGTCATAAAAATCAAACATGACAAACTTCAAAAATACCACAATTAGGGGTCTTTTTGCTCTCATGTGTTCACTTATCCCATTCACACTTGTACACTGGTGCTAGGAAATAAATCTTTGATACTGTACCTGTTTCCCTCACAAGGTCTCTGCTCCTCCCCACATACCTGAAATGATAGTCAGTACAACTGGCTTCTTCCCAGTGATCAAACAATGTTCCATGGTTTTACTTAGCATACACTGTGCTTTCAAAGCAAAAGCTCAATATGAGAGAGGAACACCAGCATTCATGGCAGGACCTATTTCTCCAGCTTCCAAATCTGCAGATGAAGATGAGGTTTGGTCTTGACAGTTTGTCACCCTGTCCTCTACTGTTCAATTGGATCCAAAACCAGAGTAATTTCTTGAAAGAATCAGGTTTCACATTTCAGGTAGAACCTCCCCTGCATAGGTGTTTTACAAAGGAATGAGGTCTTTATTCAATTAGAGTCCCTGTGCAGGTTCAGGAAAGCACAGATCCCAGGTGCTGCAGGCACAGCTTTGAGCACATCACCCAGAGAACATTCCGGACCTCCATTAGAGCATCTCAATCTTCTTCATGGACTATGGAGAGAAGGAAGCTTCTTCAGGGTACAGTCCAGTTCATGCCCCTAACCAAAGGGATTCTGACAAGGAGAAGTTAGGTGGAAAAAATGGAAATAAAGTAGCTAAATTAGTTGTCTGAAAGTGGGTGCTCTGCCTCACAGTGCAATTACTCATCAGGATTAATTTTGAGCGTGGCTCTTAAAATGCCACTCTGATGCACAATCCAAAGAACAAAATTTAAATTCAATAGCTATTGCTATAAACTCAGTCTGTACTACCTCAGAATACTCACAGGAGGAAGCAGAACTGTCCACTGTCTAACCCCTATTCCTTCCAGGTCTCTTTCCACCTACTTATTTTGGCATCACAAGCTTTTTTGTTACTATAAGATAGAAAAAAACATGAGAAAAAACCAAAAGCAGTGTTGAGCTCTTCATGTTTTCCTGTATACACTGGTGTTAGATGATAGCCGAAATGCTCTTGTTGTCACACAGAAGTGAAAAATTGAGGCAGCACTAGGGTTAGAGTGTGACAGGATGAAATGGAAGAGCCAGCTTAAATAATTTATGAACTTACGATGACCTTCTTGACCATACATTGGATTTCTTCACAATCAGGATGATGAAGCACTGGAACACTTGTCCCAGAATTGTGGGTGTCCCATCCCTGGAAGTGTTCAAGGCTAGGCTGGATGGGGCTCTAAACAGCCTGTTCTAGTGGAAGGTGGCCCTACCCATGGCAGAGAGGTTGGAACTAGGTGATCTCTATGGTGACTTCCAACCCAAACTCTTCTATTATTCTATGATTTTCATTGAATATTCTTTATAAATAACAAGGAAATGCATTTCAGAGGCATTATCTGAAAAAACAATTTATAAAATCTCAGCAAACATGAAGAATAACAAAAGGCCAGCACCCCATGGCTATTGGCTAAAAGCATAATTCAGCAATAACACTTCATAATAATAGAGTCATCCATTTATTTAAGTACTATGCCATGACTCATGACATTCATGAAGCAGAAAATGCAAGGTAGAGTAATATTTATAATCACCAAACAGCACCGTTCAAATGAAATCAAAACTGCATTGAGTAAATATATACAAAAATTATACATATAGGTAATCTGTTTATTCAGTAATTAAAATTGAGATTCTTTAAAAATTCAAAGAAAAAATTAAAGAAGGTGACAAGCCATTCAGTGATAGTCTCCTGAACTTCTTTTCAGTCTTCAGGTTTATGCCTAGGAAGTATAGAAGAGAGGAGAAAGAAATTTTTTAAATGACAGGCAGTACAACTAGTAGAGGTTCAAGTCTTCCTGGCCTCCCCACAGAACACTTAGACCTTACACAATAATATCTACTAATACAAATCTAGAGCTCTGAATATCTCTGGGCATGGTTCTGGGAAGTCTGCTTTAGGTGAGTCCTGCTTAAGCAGGTGCTTTGTGTCAGATGACTTCCAGAAATCCCTTCCAACCTTAACCATTTTATGATTTCATGATTTGATCATATGTGATTTTTATCACAGTGCTATGGTGTACTTACATGAAAAGCAAAGTACAATGACTAAACATATGAGGTCACAGTCCTCATACGAGGTCCACAGTCTACAATAATACTGTTATTGCTTCAATACAGCTACAGTTTCATCCAGAGGTAAATTTGGCATTTTATTGCAGAATTTTAATGATATACCAGGAGTATTTAGAAAGAATTCTAGTATTTCCCAGATTTAAGAAGAACAGATTGCCTTTGGAAAATACTTTCACCAGTAGCAGCAAGACACTATCTTGATTTCATGATACTTTTAACATTTTCATCCACCACTTCCATTGTTCAGAAATGTGGAGTCTCACTAGAGACTGATCGTGTAGCATCTCAGTTAAGAAGTATGGGAGTAAAATTTTCAGTCTACCCTTGCTGAACCAGAAAATACAATCACTTCAAGATAGACACAATCAACAGGCCAAGAAAAGCATCAAGCCTCATTAGTAAATGTGTGTTAAGGAAGCACATGTCCATATAGTCTGTGGTTGGTATTGATGAAACTGTCCAACACCAATGGGATGTGGTCTGTAAGGGAGGAGAATAAAACATCATGTTTAAGAGCTCTGTGGGGAACACATTGAATTTCTGGCAGTGACTACTTTGAAAGACTACACATTGAATTTCTGGCAGTGACTACTGATGTACCACAAGGTCTTTCAAAATCTTTTTCATAAATGCAGCTATATAAAAGGTATAAAGACAACATTTTTGTTTGGCCTAAATGTATTCCTATCAGGTATTTTTATAGATGAAGTAGAAAGGCTTTGTTATTTACATCACAGTACAACACATACACATTTTTTTTAACCTGCAAGATAGTGGTACTGTCAGCATGATATTTAACTTCTTTAATAGAACACAAGGAGAAAAGAGGAACAAAAATTTCAGCAAGGCAGAAACCTCAAATTTTTTCATGGTTAAGTTATCATTGAGTTTAAAATTGTGACAATAAGTTTTGACTAATCAAAACAAATTTTCTAACACAGAAAAGGCGTGTTTATATTGTGTTTTATTTTGATCACAGGAAGCTACAGGCAACAATGATGATCCATAAAATATCTCAGTTTATCTACTGAAGAGACTTCGTTTATATTATTTGAGAAAAAAATTTGCAAACTAGTCTGGTATTATTAACAGTGCTTCTACATATCTATAAAGATGCATGTTTTGAGTCTTCCCATAGCAAAGCAGTGTGTTTTTGCATTGTTAGAATGAAATTCAGTGTGCTTGTAGTTGTGTTGCATAGCCTTTGTATAAATATATAGCTTTCTAAATATTTTTATATCAGTCAGTATAACCTCAATTTCTGTAACCTTCATAAACCCTCTCATATATATAACTTAGAATGCAGAAGATGTTGGACTTTTTATTTTGTAGAGGAAGAGTAGAGGTGCAATAGTCTAAGAATCAGGCTTTAAAGGAATCTCCTTAGAGGGAAATAACTGATATAAATTTTCCCCATCAGAAAAGTTATGATTTTCTTTAGGAATAGAGAATCCTTGCCCCCTCTGTAGTTTTCTTTGTTGATATATTTTGTATATTATTGGTTTTCTGTTCTTTTTTTGTTCCCTTTCCTCCACTGTTTTAAATTTTTTTTCCGCAAGCAGCAGAATATATGAGCTATTTGCACCATTTTCTTCTGATATATAAGTGTGAAAAGATAGTCATCATAATTTGGTTACTTAAACTGCAAAAACACACTTATTCTTTCAATGTAAAACAATGTAAGGAGTTCACTGACTCCCATGTTCCAGCCTTTAATGAGCATTTGAGGACAAAACTGTAAATAAATTATGTACTTTTTATCTGCAGAACAACACTAATAATTTAATTGATGGTTTTGGCTACCATAAATGCTCCAAAATGATGGTTTTTATAAGATATTGATCACTTGCCAATCTATACATTCCACAGAATTAAAAACAATCATTTTACTATACATAGCAAACCACATAATGCAGTCCGAATTTAGCAATAAAACAAATACAACATACAGCAAGGCTTTCACACTGTTTATCTTTGAGTTGGAACTTCTGAAGGCTAGAGGTTTACAGCACATCGATTTAATAAATGGGCAATAACAATTTTTAAAAATGCATAAAATTATTTCTGACCTAGTTCAGTCTTGAAAGGGATATGTGAAAGGGTATGAAATTTTGTTAGTAAGATCACAGACTTGTATATGGACATTGAAAATGTATGATTATTTGACACATTGATATTTTGTCACATATGTCTATCCCAACAGAATTTTTTACAGTGGTAATAAAATCCTTTTCTTCAGTAAAGAAGTTTCCCTACTTCTCAATGCAGTGATTAAGGGTTCAACTAATCTATATCATTTACTGCTGCCTATTCAGTGAACATTTTTATAGTTCCAAATTCAGTACTTTCAATAGGAAAGAAATATTCACTATTTCCAAAAAGAGCTGTTCATGGAGCTCATTGTAGCCTGTGGAGGAAAGCATGATAGAGCAGCTCTCCACATAGTAGCCCATGTAGGACCCCATACCGGAGCAAGTGAACTATTTCCTGAAGGAACAGTGAACCATGGGAAACCCATCCTAGGGCAGGTTTACCCTGAAGGACTGTGATCCATGAAGAGGATCCACACTGGAGCAGGGGAGAAATGTGAAGAGAAGGAATTAGGAGAGAGGAGCTGACTACAATCTCACCAAAACCACCTCTTTGTGGTCTGCAAAGGTTGGAACAAGTAAGAAGTCAGAAATGAAGAAGTGAAACAGCCTGGGAATAAGGGGTGTGTGACATGATGCCTTCCGTTTTTGTCTTTGTTCCTTTCTATCCAACTTTATTTTAATTGTCAATGAATTATTTTCCCCCAAATCATGTCTGTTTTGGCTGTGATGGTAATTTGTAAATTATGTCCTTGTCTTGACGTTCTTTTTAATTACTTTCTCTTCCTGTTCTGTTGAGGTTGGCAGTGAGAGAACAGCTAGGTTAGATGTCTTGTAGTCCGCCAAGATACAAGACAGGAGAAGTTGTCATAGATTTTGCTGGAGGTGGGTTTCTCTCTTGTGTTGGGACCCCAGTCACAAAATAGATCCAGGCACCACATCATGACTTTCCTAGGGTGCTGAGCAAATAATTCACTTTCTTGTTGCATGGGAACAGGGCTTGTAGACTTTCCCACACAACCTTAAAGAAGCTTCGTGGAAATAAATTCATTATAAAAATGAGTGCACCTCTATATTAAGAAGAAAATTTTTAGGTGGACTGTTTACCACACCAAACAGGAGAATCTCATTTTCTTTTATTTCTGCTTAGGGATATCTCCTCTTACAGTCAGTGCTGCAGAATGTAAAGCATTGTTTTTAATGAGATATTAGACTTTAAAGGCTAAAACAGAGAGACTCCAAGTTATAGGCTAACAAAATTCTAGACAAATCCATGTGCCTCAAATAACAGAAACTTCACTTTCCAGGAAGTACTGGGTCAAACCTGAATGGTTTTAATCTCTGTGCAAGTGCTATGAAGAAATAGGAACATTTTAATCTTCAATGACTTGTGATTTCTATTTTCATGGGACTAGAACAGACAACAATATATCTTGTTTCCTGCTCAGTGTATGTCCTCTTTTTCATGTACTGTCTTCTCCAAGCCATTTAGAATACCCTGTATTTACTACATGAAGTTACTTGATCTAGCAGGTACTTGAAAAAAAACCAAACAGCCTTTTTTTTTTTTCGTTTTTGGGCAGTACTGTAAAAGCTCAATATAGACTGAACGGGCCAAAAGAGAAGAGCCCAGATCTTGCTCCAAGAACTCCGAGTCTGCAGTTGAAATGACTTTTTATTTGTTCCCTATGCCTTTAGAAGTGTAAAACACTTCTAAGCCTAAAAAAGCTACCCTCCAAAAGCAGATCAGAAGAAAACAAAGAAAAAAAATCCAGATATTTCTTTCACACACTTGCATATTTCACTTGCATAGTTCACTTCAAGAGAACTAGATTTCCTTTTCTTTACCAATACTAGATTATGAATCTTCATTGTAATAACAATTAAAAAATAGTCACTTTACCCATGCTTCCTTCATCAGTTTTCTCAGGTGAAAGAATTTTAGAATTGTTGAGGCAGGAAGCAAACTCTGGAGTTCATCAGCACCAATGCCCTTGCTCAAGATAGAGCCAAGGACAGTAGGTGACTGTGGATGTCATCCAGGGTTCTGAATGTCTCCAAGTACAGGGTCTCCAGAGTCAATCTTAGCAATCTGGACAACACTGGCAAGACTCAATCTCCATCTTCTTTAATTTCTCCCATCAGGTATTTAAGTACATTCCTAATATGCCCCTTATTCTTCTGTTCTCCACACTCAATAGCCTCATCTCTCCTTGCTTCTCCTCATAGATCAGCTACTCTAACTCCTTGATCATCCTTGTGGCCCTCTCATGGACTAGTTTCAGTAGTATGTCTGTGTCTTATAGTGGCAAATCACAACTGGACCCAGCACCCCATTCTCAGTCTCACGAGAATGAAAAAACCTACATCCATTCCCAGTTGCAGTGGTAAATATTAGGTCACCTTCTCAACTCATGTAAATGAGGGCAGTGCCACAGAAGGGAAGTATGCTTTGAGTAGTTACAGACTAGCTGAAAAGCTGCCTCAAAATGTCATGATTTTAGCCATTTTTAAGCCATTCTCTTTCTAGTCACATTATGTCTGGTCTAGCTTTGGTACATGCTAGAATATTTGAATGCACATTTCTTTCACTACGAGTTTCAAATGACCTTTTAATGAAGAGATGGACTGATTTTCAAGTGCAAATTAAGCTGCTATTTTCTCCTCTACCCACAACCACCTTCATGTTTTCATACTCCCACATTTTGGTACAGTCACTGGAGTTTCTGCTTTCCTGAGCATGACAATTACGTTTACCAGCACTTGTAAAATACTACCTTCAGCATTAACTTTATTAGATTATCTCTAAAGCAGCAGTAGATCCATTTCAGCAGCACCATTCTGATCACCTCAGCCAGGACCCTCAGGGCAGTCTTATTTTAGTTTTTAAAGTAAATAAAGAAGTAGCAGTGATCTGCCTTTTAGTGAAAATGCTAACTGAATTGAACAAGTTGACTGTAATTTTTTTTCCCTGCACTAATCTCTGCAGACAGTCTTTCTGCTTTAGTCCTTTCTGTTCACAGATAGCATTTCAATACCTTTGCTTTATCATTAATGTTTTTACAGCCCCAAGTCTTCATCAATACATCTCACGACTGTTGGTGCCAGCTGTCTGGTGTAAAGGGAGAACACCAGAAGTTTAAGATAGTAGTAAAACCAGGCTTCCATGCACCAGGCACTTACACTGAGCATTTTGTGGATTAATGCATAATTCACAAGTACAGTATAATGCTATCTGATTTTACAAATTATTTACTGCCACCCATGTGTTTGCCATGTATGAGTAGGAGCAATAACTAGGCTTTTAAACGGAATGTGGTAGGTTTTTTTTTTTGAAATATATTTCCCCTGAGGGTAAAATTTCATCTCTGACCTAAATTGTAGTACTTACGACTACTGTTTATTCTCTCCAGTGGAAAAGCACTAGCTCCCAAACAAGGAACTTGGTGTTCCCTCTGATACAAACATAGGCACAAAGAACTCTTCTCAAGGAGTTCAGTGGTGCCATTTTTATGTTGCACAGGAGTCTATCTCAAACTAAAAATGGTCCTTGTGATTTGGAAGGAAGTTTAAAAATGCTAAGTACTCTATAACCATCCTGTATTCTTCCTGTTTTGAAAATATTTGAGAGAAATTTAGTATTTTGATTTAAACATTCATTATATAACCTTTCTACAAAGAGAGCAATGTTATAAACAAATTCTGGTTCTCTTGCTCAGCTTAAGCAGTATCAGAAAAGCCACTTACACATGGAGACTCTAGCATGGAACTGGCAGATAAAACCTATCTTTAAGGAGTTAGAAAGAGGAAAGATTGTTTAAGACTGATACTATAAATGAAGGTTCCTTGTAGGGGAAGTTCTCAATGAGTCATCCATGACCTGCTGGTCATGGAAAGAGATGCTGAGGGTTAAGATTTCCAGGTTCTATAAATGTCAATGAAAGTTGGTAAAACCCCCTTGATTCTCAAAGATTATGGACACTGTTTTCCCCTTAGATTTCTCTAGGGAGCTGTCAGTTCTTAAAACTTGAAACAAAAAAAAAAAAAAAATCAAGCTCATTTTAACATTACTTTTCCAAACAGTGAATACTTTAAATGCTAGAGGAGTATTTTAAGTATTAGAACTATGTAGTCTGGAAAGAAAGGAGGAGGAGAACCAACCTACAAAATATGGTCATTACTAAAGTGTCATTTATACAAGGTGAATCCCTGTTGTACAGCTCTCCTTCCCTGTTGTGGTTTAGGAATGGCACTCCCTAATTTAGTGACCCTCCTGCCACCCCCAAGACTCTTGCAAACCAGACATCACTTGCTCACTTCTGGCAGAGGGCAGACATTATGGGTTGAGATATGAACAATTTACTGGAAACAGCAACGAGAAAAGAAAATGTACAGCAACAACAACCATATTGACAACAAAAGTATGCAAATGAGAGAGTGTGGAGCCCAACTCAACTACAGCCACACCACCCAAACCACTCCCTCTGGCTGAGATCACTGTTACCCCATTGCTCTGTTTACTACGGTTCCTTCACCCAAAAACACCCCCCACCCCTCCCCTCTTCTGGCCAGCAAGAGACCCCCTTTCCCCTGCCCCTGGCCATGATGTAAGATGGTATAACACAATGTCTTGTACACCGCGCTCAGCTCTGTGCCCTCCTGGCTACTGCAAAAAAGTAACACTGTCCTTGGCTGAAATTAGGACATTCCCTTATGTTGCTGTCACTATACCCCAAAATGAATCTTATGAATGTAGAATTCACAATCACAGAAATTTTGGGAAAAAAATCAAACAATGAGTAAGCAGTACTTGGGCAGGAAAACTAAAGATATCATTCATTTAAGATGTCCAGAACTGCAATTTTTTTTCACATGCATAGCAGGTAAAGATATTTTTTCCTTTCTTCTGCTTTCAATGGACATTTTACCAATTGTCAAAACTAATTAGCAGTTATGCATTAAATGTTATAGATGGAAGTTTTATTTTTCAGTATGTTCTGCAGAACATTTTTAGGAGTGCAATTTCTGTACAATTAACTAACTTGGTTAGACCTAACTACCATTTCTTTTTAAACTACATATTCTCAATCAGGTAGCCTTTGTAATATTCAGAACACTTTGATTCGTGCTTAATTCAGCAATATGCATATTTACATAAGAAATACTGTTAACAATACCTGTTTGTTTTCTGTTTATAGTGTGTCCACATTCTGTTTACCTTGGCCTTTACTTCCAATATAGAGACAGACAACAGTGGATCAATTTCTTGCTCTAGTAAAGTGAGAAAGGCAAGCTCTGAGATGTCACCACATGTTTAGTGCACAATTGTAGCTTTGTTGTAGGCCTGAGTTATACAAAAGCAGCATAAATTACAGCAGAAAGATAACCAGGAGATATTGCACTGGTGCATATTGTGTTGTATATGCCGTAACTAAATATGCATTGGCAAAACAGAATTATATCTTGACTGAAGGGGAAAAAGTGTTATAAAACCAATAAAGCATGTTGAAAAATAAGCCAGTCTTCTCATCTGGAGAGGAAGATTTTCAAAGGCATCATGTTTTAAGAGTAAATGGGGGCTCAATTCTAATAAAAACAATGGAGCAGTAAACAACTAAAGGCCAAATCTGAAAAAGGACTTAGGCCACATTTTCAATGTAGCTATAAAAACTTGACTGCTAACACCACTGAAGTAGGCAGCTTAAATTTAATTTGTGTCTGTTTACAATATGTATCAGTAGTTTATTCACTTTTAAAACCCACCAATTGTTTTCTGTTTCTCTTAGTGTCAGATACATCAAGGCCAGCTTTACGGTAGCCACCTGAGGTGCCAGCAGAACAGCAATCTAGACTTCTGAATGTATTAAAAAACCTCACTGGTATTCTGAAGTTTCAAGAAGGCAGAAGCCACTATCTCACATGGCAGCTAGTGATCCAAGATGCAGTTTGTCCACCATTCAAGGCAGAAACTGTGGATTTATGTTCTTTGGAGCAGAAAAGGAAATGGGGAAGTCTGCTGGTCTGAGGATTTGGTGCTCTGGATCAGAGTTCTGAGTGTGGATGGGATGCAAGGCCTAGAGAAGTGTAGCCTAATGCAAACTTTCATGTCACAAATCAATGATATTTTAGGTAGTTAAGCAGCTAAAATTTTCATTTGTTTAATGGAGAAGAAATAAAAAAGCTGAGACTGAAGTTCTGGAAGGAGCTTGGGTATTAGATAAGAGGGTGAGGGCATAAATCAACAAATAAACTTTGACTTTAGGTGTTTGTGTATAGTCAATACAACTATATTAACATAGATATAAAGTAAAGCTTTGACAGTGAATAGTTGGATGACTATAAGTCACCTGTTACAGATCCATTGCTATATAAGACATTCCATTCTCTATCTTCAAAGGCTTGTTTCTACTCAGAGTATATGTGGAAATGGTGCTGTTTTTCAGAAGTAAAAAGGACACATTTGAGGACTTCCTTTTGAAATACTTTTTCTGCAGCAAGAGACTTGATATCTATCATTCATCTGTCTCCTGTCTCCTACCAAATTGAATTGGTAGCAAGCAAAATAAGAAAATCTTTGCATTGTGTTGAAATAATTCCTTAATTTTAGCACCAAAGAGTGCTAAATCTGCGTCATGCTCACTTCTGCTATTCAAACACACAATATGTTTTATAAAGACTAATAGCTTTTAGAATTCATAGAAACATGAATCTCTTAAAGGAATCAGCATATAGGCAGGCTTATCTAATACACAAAATGCATGTAAAAATTCTGCATAAGTTCCACTTCAGAAACCTACCTCTTTTATTGAATCTAGCTATGGCTCCTAATGCCTTTATCAATTTACTACTCAGAAGTTCAGAGAATTTTCCACTTCTAAGAGCCAGGCCATTAAACAAGGACCTGCCACTCTGTGTGATAAACAGAAACAACAGAGGCAAAAATAATCCTGCTTCTTGTGATGATTCAAAATGCAATGCAAATTAGCTACCTTTTTCCTAGATTGAAGAATCATCTACATTCAATGAACAGCAATGGAAAACAACACAGATAAGACCAGTTAGGCTTATCAAACACTTAGTATCGTTCATCCAGAAGCAATTTTTGTCCTGCAGTTCTGTAACCAGAACGCTGAGGATTAAGAAGCACTTTTTAATTATAAACTAAAGCTTTGCTTCCTGCTTTATTTTGCTATGCTGGATTACTTCATTATGATGATATTTTCAAAAATACATATGTCAGTTAAATATCAGTTTAGATCCAGCACAGCCGTATTTTGGTATTAGATTCAAGTTAAAAACCAGGGACAAAAGGAGGATAAAGCAGTTTCTTCCACCCTCAATTAAAAAAAAAAGGTTCAGTTTATTCATGGGAACAGCCAAATTTCCATAGTCTTGACAGACAGTTTAACAAAAAGCATGTATTTGAAGTTTTTAAGAACTGATTTTAAGAGTTGTGCATTAAGCTCCTGATTTCTTCTTCTTCATCAGGAAATTCAGAAATATCTTTAAAATTAAAGCAGAAATCTGACCCAAGAAACTTTGTGTGGCTTTATTGTATCAACATTGCTTTATTTTATCAATTGTTTCAAAAGGTGACAGAAGAGGCAGAGTCCCTGTTTCAGGCTTCAAAAAAACTATTACTCTGTGAAAAGACAGCCACTAAAGCTAGAAAGGTTTCTGCTGGGGATCTCACTTCCACATTATCAGTGTGATCCCTCCCCCTCTTCCCTTTCATATCTTATTTATGCTGCCAGTGTGAGCCACCAAGATTCTAGAACAAACCAGAAAACTAAGGCAATATAATGGACAGACCATTAGACTAAAAAAACCTAAATTTTTCTACTAATTTAATGATAACAAAGATGGAAATAAATAGCATTATATACATCCAATTTAAAATTTAATAGATCTAAGAAATTAAAAAATATCAAACCAATATCTGTACATAATTAGGAGGTTAGCAAATTGTTTTGTTTGTTGAACCAGTACATCAACATGATACACTACACAATCACATTTTAATAGGATGCTTGTTTATTTTCAACCAGCCCAATGAATGATTGTTTTCTTGTCTAAGTGAAAAGGTTGCTTAGAAAGTGTAACAGCCTGTTGACTCCTGCAATTTCTGAACTCAGTATCACCAGGACTAAATACCTCCTTGCCCAAAATGAAGTGAGGAGCATGGCTGAGAGAGTGCTGGGGGCCGGCTCAAAGCTGAAGACCTTGTTCAGAAGTAGACTCAGTTTTGTCTTTATCTTTGTTTCCTACTCACTGTCTTTGCTTGCATTAAAATGCCTTATTTTTTCTTTTTTTTTCTTTTTTTTATTTTTAAGGAGTGGTAAAAAGGAGATTTAGCTATGGTTGCTGAAATGACTCTGAGCATCAATATTACTACAATAGGATTTTTTTTTTTTTGGTACTGTGACACTGTCTTTTCCTTTATATAATCTGAACAAGTTTGGGTTGGGCAGTTGCAACTCTATGAAGTACAGCTAACTTACGTAATAGAAAAAATTATGTGCCTATGTATTAAATAGTTTCTTTTATAATACTTCGATTAAAGTGCAGAAAAATCTCCAGTGAGCTGGTAACTGCAGTACGAGACTGAGTATCTTGCTTTTATACTTCATTGCTTTGTACTGTACTGCCAGAAAGCTATTTTTAGATCTGCTCTGCAGTTGCACAGTTGTAGCTTATATCTTGTCTTAGGAAGCAAGGTTGCCCTACTGAGACTTTGCCCTTCTCTCAAGGGTAAACTAAAATCCATTAAACTTAAATAAATGCTGTAAACCCTGCACATTAATGGCTGTGATGGAAATATTATGTAATTATTTATAGCAAGATATCAGTTTGGGAAAATGAAATAGATAGGCATATTTGAAAGCTATTGACTCTCTATTCTCCTCCTAAAGTCACTGTGTTTGTGCCTAAAGCTTGAAAGTTTGTTTTGCTGGCACCATGGCAAAGTAAGCAAATATGTCTACATAGAGTAGATCCCTGCTGCCTACAAGCCCACAACAAATAATAGTCTTTGAAAATGAGCATAGACATTCAACCAGAACCTATATTGCCCCAAAGAAATCCAGATAAATATTTCTGAACACAGGGAATGTTTTTCAGGAACAAAAGCTTATATTAGCAGGAGATAAATAAACAGTAGATTTGGGGAAAAATTGTAATTTAATCTAACTAGATATATTTAAATGGAAATAAATATATAATGATAGAGATAAGCAAGAATCTACACATGCCCATGATCATGCACACATGCACACATGCACAAATACACAGACGGAAGTTTTAAAATTGACTGTAGACAAAATGATGTTTTATCCTGACTTTGCTCTTACAAATTTCAAAGCTTAAGATAAATATTATTTAAATATCAGCCTTTGTATACTGATTTTAAAACAAGGAACTGAAGATGGAAGAAACTGGAAGGGAGGATGCAGAAAAGCTGAATAAGCGATTCCTTTGAGACATTATGTAACATATAGCCGTCCTGTAAGATACAAGAGCCTCTGAACTATTTTATACAATCCTAGTTCTTCTAGTATTAAGCAACCATTTCCTTTGGTCTTCTCAAATTTTTCTTTCCTGAGTCTATGTTATGCATCCAAATGTTCTTGAGTTAAAGTGCTAGTATTACATCCAAAAGCAAGACCCAGTGATTTACAAAGTATCTAGCTACAGTATTCTCTGCTAGTCTTTGCAGGGATCCTGTACAGTCCTCACATTAAATCCACTTTGATGGAATTTGTACACACACTAGATGCAGGAAATTACTTTGTCAGTCTTTCAAATAGGCCATTTTGCCTCCCAATGAACTTAATCCGTCTATGATTTTGTTCTTTATAGCTTATGAAGGAAAGCAGTGAGAGGTGCAGTAACAGACAGCTAGTTATCTTGCAAGATTTGATGAGGTCTGCAGCCAGCTGCCTGATAAAATGTTAAGAAAATCAGTCACAGCAAAATTCTTAGCAGTATGACTTGAAGATGTACTGGGATTGTAGCTGTAATTTTTCTGGTTCAAGATTCTGAACAAGACTATGACTTCTCTGAAACAAAATAAGACAGACAGCAGCCACATCTAGGTTTCTGGGTTAGGCAGCTGAACGTGAGCCTTTTGCTTCATGCCTTATTATAAAAGAAGGCAGACATCATGAGTGAAAAAGATAGTAGTAGTAAAAAAAGTACATAAATGTATGTGACAACACCTTTCCTTGCTTTTTATAATCACTTATTCCTGATCTCCAGTCTCCTTTAACCAAATATGAGCACTATCTGCATTTTATTTGCATATACTTGGGGAAAACAAAGAATAAGAGGGAATGTTACATAATGAGCACATAGGATGGTACTGCTCAGTGTGAAAAAGACAACAAACCAGACCAAGGTATGGCACTTGATGAATTTCTTGGCAGCTAGGGCTTACCATGACTGGGTTGTGTTTTTTTTTGAGCTCAGCACTACAAGTGATTCTATTGCCCTTTCAGTAGTAGGAAGAAAAACCTAGGATGTAATTTTTATTCAGATAATTATAGGAAAAAAATCAAGTGTGCCCTTGAGAACATGCCTATCCAAAATTAAACACAGATATTCTTCAACTAGAAGGGCACATTCAGGATATAAAACAATTTTTCTGAGTTTACATGGAACTTCTAAACTCAGAGAGGCCTGTGAGAAAATGAAAAAAAGATGCTTTGAAGAATTTGAAAGTTGTGACTTTACTAACATATATCCGCTCTGGCAGAGAGAAGCACGTATTATATATATAAATGCCCAGGATACCTTTTGCTTGAAAAAGCCCACGCTGTCACATTTCTGTGACTGTTTGCTGTGTCTGAAAAGCAAGGTTCATGTGCAAATAAACCTTGAGACAGGTACTTGAAACAAGACAGGTAAGCAGGGACTAAGAGGAGTTTCAGAGATGCAAAACTAAAATATGACAAAGGATTTTAAAACTTTGTGTCCGCTTCTGTCCTACTTTCCAAAACTTACCAAATTCAAACAAGCTAGTGTGCATAAACCAAAGAAAAACATATTCCCCTCCAAAAAAGGGCTCACCCACCCTAAACCCAGGAGCAGCAAAACAAGTAACACTTTTGCTCCTTTGGCTGTTTACTTCCTCTCTATTTAAACATTCACTACTGACAAGGTTGTGGTTACCACGATCAGAAACATCATCACACCATCATCTTATCATCTTCTTCCCTAGTCTTCCTTCCTACACTAAATTCTGTTCAATGCTTCCTTTGATCTAAGAATGTATTTGTTTCAGTGAGAGTCCTCCCATTCCCCATGCATATCATATGTCATTGCATAACACAAGCACTCCCCAAGTACTCTATAACTTCTCAAATGCTGTCTACTGGCACCTTATCTACTGTTCACACAGCTGCATTCCTGGTATTGGACACCACCTCCACTTGGTATTTCTAATTGTATAAAGGGGTGGAGTACAGTACCCTTAAATTCTCCATCTTAATTTAAGAGTTTTTCTTGCTGTGTTACACAGTTATCTATTCCCTTTCAACCTTGGAATTGTAAATGAAGAATTGTTCCAATTGGTCAGACTAACACCTTCCATGGTAGGGCAAATTTTACCCAGACCCTGCCTGACCTACACTCTGGGCACCTGAAGCTCAACCCCATTCCCCCATACTTTGTTTTAAGACAGTTTAAGAGGCAGATCTTCCAAAATTAGTTACTTCCCCTTTAGTTTTAACCAATCCATTTCCACTAATAAGGAGAGACAAATACAAGTATATAAAAGTGAAAAAATAAGAGTTTACTAAAAATTGAAACAGCAACAGGCAAAAAATAACAATAAATCATCACTAATTACAAAATTTCTGAAATCTCAGGGACTGTCTGGAGCAAAGAAAAGCTCAAAATGGCTGAGGAACCCCTCCCCCAAGATGGCGGCCTTCACAGTCCACCATGTATGGGGAGACACAGAATGTTGCGGTGTGATGTCATGGTTTGCCTCAGATACCTTGGGTTTCTCCCTGAAGATTTCTTCCCCAGGGTCTGCCAGCCACCTCTCGCTCCCCCCCCTTGCCCCCTGTTGAGCACTGTCTGTCAATCCCGGCATTCCAGAAGGGCATAGAGTGATTGGCAGAATTAAAAAAATGCCCTCCCCTCGGAGGACATTGGGCCATCCAGGTGTCCTTTGTTCCTTAAGACTTCCCCCCCTACCTGGTTGGTAGCCCTCTGTGTCCCTTCCCTCCCCCTCTCCCTGGGGTTAAAAGGAACAGCAACCACGCGGTTGGGAAGTTCTGTTGGAGCAGTTGCTAGATTCAGAGGCGTGTGGGCCAGGAATAAAGCTCTGGATTGAAACCCTCCATCAGAACCGATTCCTTTCCTTCACCATCGCCTTAAAGCTTTTCTGTCAGAGGTAAACCTGAGGTCCTGTATGTCTGGACTTGCCTCCAAGTGCCCAGCTGCAGCATCCAGCTAGCCAAAGGTGTCTCTGAGATGAAAACACCACAGTTGCCGCCTTTTGGTCAAGCAGCAAGGGCCAGACAAGCCCAGGCATGTCCCGGCCAGCTATATTGGTAATTATTCCAATAACAGAGGAAAGATGGCAGCAGCCCACCCCCTAGTCCTTATTGCTCTGGTGGCAGCAGCTCCATCAGCAAAGGCAGGTGGCACGCTCTGGTGGCTGGATCTACGGGAAGCTGCTTCACTGCAGCTTCCAAGCCACTGGCATCAGTGCCGAGTCTTGGGTCTTGCCCGAATGGAGGGGAGGAAGAGAAATGGACTCTCGAGCGCCGACGCGCCATGGTCCAACCCTAACCCACTCTGGCTTCCTACTGCCAACAGGTGTTGTAAAATTCACTCTGAAACAGTTTCTGAGTGAGAAATGCAGGGCTGCTACTACTGCTGCCTTGAAACCTGTCTGAAACAACCCCCTGAGATGGAAAACCAGAGGGGAGCCTCTGCCCGCAGTACCTCTGTGCACTCTCCCTGCAAGAACCAAATGCAAAGAACCAGAGCCAAGAGAGCTCTGTTTGAGTGACCAGACTTTTTAAAAAGCCTAAGCACCCCACTTCCCCTAGCCTCGAGGCTGGGACTTAAAGAGGCAATAACAATTTTGAGCACAGATAGATGTGGAATACTGTAACATTTGGGGTTACACAGGACACTCCATGACCTGACTTAGTGACGATGTCTGCACTCTGTGTAGGCTTATCTCTGTCATTTCGGACCTATGTTACAGACAGATTGTCTGTAGCTCTGGCTTTTTCTGTTCATCATTGGACTTCTTGGATTGACAGTAGATGTGACTTGTTACTTCATCCTGGATGAATCATCCCTGGATTGCCAACAGATCCTGTAACTACCTCTGGTTTGGCTCAGCTCAGAGCTGGCAGAAACCCTTTCAGTGAGCCCCCAGACTGCACTGGGGTCACTTGCTCGGCCCCCTCATGGAGCAGCCCTATTTGTGCTGCTCTCAGATGAGATAGCTTCTGCTCTCCCCAGGCAACCTGTGGTACCGCTGTTGACATGGAGCAGACACAAAAGAAGATCATCTCCTTTTCTGTGTGACCTAATGGTATTTTACTCTTGTGGCTATGCTCATGGAGCTGACCATGTCCTCTGTGCCATCACTGTATTGGAAAGTAAAAAACCACAGATATACCAGATTGCAACAAAACAGTACACTGAAATGGTATGATCATCTAACAAGAGGAAAGAGGGCATGTAGGACAAATAAGCGCCATCACATTCTTCTTTATCAGTTTTGACACTTTGTATCCAAAACTTTGTCTCTTCTACTAGGAAGACCTAATAGAACTTTTGTTGACACTACTTCTTTTATGATGGTATTGGATTAATGAATAAAATAGTTTGCATAACCTGCAGAAAATTTAACCATTTTCAAAAAATCCTGTCTCACAAACTAGAGAAAAAATAAAGTCAGAATATACAAAATGTTCATGATGTAGAAATCCTTTCTTAAATATCCAAAGCAATTTTTTTTTATTCTCAGTAAATCATAACATTCTACTTCAATGAGAATTGTTTAGCATTTTAGCTACCTTAAAGATGAAACTTAAAAAAAATCACCTTCAACTATAAAGCTGAAATTTTTTAGTTGAGCAATTGCAAACAGGAGTTTTAGAAAACCAGATTATTTTTTCTGTTAAGTTATTAATATGTTTTCACATATGCTGCTAGTAGGTGAAGTCTATTTTTTAGCACCAGACTTTCTCAAGACCCTGTAAAAATAGCTTAAGGCAACCACCTCAGCAGTAACAGCTCCAGAGCGGAATCAAACATTTAAAAATTTGTTTGAATGGCAAATTTTAGAGATGCTGGAAACACAAGAGCTGTACTGTAGTCCCCAAATGACCACAACTAACATTCACAGGCAAAGAATAAAGCAGTCAAGTACTTGCACATGAAGCCTCATCTTTATAGAGAAATACAAACCCAATGCCATGTTTCTTGTGTGAAGAGGAATCCCTTTGAATGCTATTATTTGATATCTGTACGGCAATATCTATTCCGATATTTCATAAATGCGCCAATTTCTCTCCTGAGTAGAATATACACTAAAAATCCATCAATGAACAAATCAGATCACGGGAAAAAAGGGGCAAACAAATAAAGAATTCCAAGATCCTGAGCATTCTTTTCAGTCAGAGGCTAGATATCCCTTTAAAAAGATAAATATATAGATAAATATAGATCAATAAATATATAGGTTTTAACTTTCAGGATTTTTTTTGTTTGCTTGGTTTTGTTTGATTAGGCTTTGTTCCTCCTCTTTAGCATTCCGTGCAGCCAATCTCAGATCAAATATCTTTTGCAAAGCTTCTAGTGAAAGTTTTTCAGGGTTTGGGCTGACATTGCAGTTTCTTTGGGATCTTGTCTCAGTTGCCACGAGGGAAAAGCAAAAAGTCTGTTGCAGACCATATTTTTGATTATTATCTTAGTTATTTTTTAAATGTTATTTATTATTTAAAGTGCTTTTTTTTTGAATCCTGCTGTATTTGAGTTTCATTCAAGGCCTGTCAGTTAGGAATAAAAACTGGCAGTTGAAAGACAGCCACTGTTAGCTTTTAGAAAGGTTACCCATCCTTTACCTCCTTCTGTGAGAAAATACAACACCCAGGACCTGGGAGGCTAAACCAGCTGTACTCTTTACTTATCATGACTGATACCATGGCAGCTCTCTCCCACATGAGACAGTGCTGCATCATTAACATAGAAGTGTGCTGAGAAAAACAGAACCGAAATGCCACAACTGACACCACAAGAATTCCAATGGGGTGAGTATTCACAAATCTTAGTTTTCGGGAACTAAATGCAAATATGAAATATTAATTTATACATTCATTCTCCAGAAAAATACACTCATGTAATTTAAGAAGCAGCAGTGTTTACAGAAGAAGGAATAGGAATCAGAACTTCTCTAATGGATTAATAATCATCAGGAAGTGGTTTGGTGCAGTGATGTTGTTTTGGCAAAACATATGTTATCAACTTTCTCTGGCATATGATGCCAATATATTTGATCCAAATTTTGCAAAACAGATCCTTCAGTGTAGAACATACTTTTACTTTTCAAAGTCTTTGTTTATACCTGAAAGAAATAAAAAGACAAACATAATTTTTATAGTGAATAACAATAAAAAGTATTCCTTCTCTAGACCAAACAGAATTCTATGCATAGATTTTAAAAAAAGCACTCTACATTTTGTAGAATTATATGCCAGCTGTTGTAGGGTGGAAAATCTCTATGGTACCTAAGGGTTGGAAAATACTCTTTGTTGTTTTTACTTGAAATAACAACTTGAGTTTTTTGACAACAGTTGCAACCTCTTGTTCTTTGTTTCAGCCTTTTTGTTTGTTTGGTTGGTTTTTAAATGAAGTTTTAGCCTTTAAACAAAAGGTTTCTTTTGTGTGTGGCTCTAAATAGAAAATAAGTAGGAAATTATCTCTGTCTTCATGTAATTTGAGGAGAATCATTCTGTGTTACTTTGTTGCTGGATGCTAGTTGGAGTGATAGCAAAGAATCTGTCACCTCCTTTTTCTTTCTTTGCCACAAGCATTACCATAAAATGCTTGGGTTAAAGAGTTTGTTCTTATTACAGATTTTACCATTAAAATATACTCTATTAGAAGACAACCTGAGTTTTTACAGATGAATTTTCATTGTTTCCTCCATATTACTCAGGGTATATATGCTATATAGGCTGATTGTGAAACACATTGCAAACAAAATCCCATTTGTTTTTAAAACTGTATATTTATTTCATATACTATTGAGGACTTTCATGATATAGTTTTCATATAAAAGTAGAGAGATGAGACTAAATTTTTATAAAGTTCTGCTTTGGAACTGAGGGACTCAAGAGTTTCTAGTCCTCCAGATGACAAGGTTGCTTCTTATGTGTGGGCTAGACTATTTATAAAGTGACAGAGTTTTACAAAAATAGGTATTTTGAGCCTGGCAATAAAATCACCAGAAGGGGGCAAGTGAGAAAAGAATTAGTGGAATTCCAGAAACACACAGAGAAATGTATATGTGTCATGTTCAGAGCAGTAATTACAGGTATTGTGATTTTTTCATGATTTTTCTAAAAGCTAAAGGAGGAGAAGGTATCTCTTTATATAAGGAACATCACGTCTAGTGTTAATTCAAAAAAATCAAAATTGCACGTAACAGTAATTTTTCTCTTTTTTAGCTGACCATGGAAACACAAAGTGACTTCAATCACAAAAACTGTGCAGTGTGCTTGACATCCCCAGGTTGCTGGTGAATAAAATTTTACATATATTTCATCTTGATGATGGCTAAGAGTTTATGTAGGACAAAATTACCAACAGCTCTTTACTTTGCTTTTGGGCCCTGTTCAATGTCTTTAGCTTTCAATTTATTTCCTATTTCAAACTGTAGTGTGCAATTTCCTGTCTTTAAGGCTTTTGATGGAACAGATGCATAAGGCAGGAATATCTTGGGTCTACTATTCACACCTAAATCTGTTACAAATGAGGAATGGAATTTGTGTTTTAAAGACTTTATAAATGGCATGTCAGAAGGACAATTTTAGAATTTTATCCTTCTTACCTAGTAAGGCACATTAACACTGAACTTCACTAGAGTTATAAATAAGTATTGTGTTTTGTTTTTTCCCTCTAAATATTTTCAAAATTTTTTTAAACTAACATGCTTTGATCAGGATACATTTTCTGTGAATGACTCTATATCATACTTTCAATGGCATAACTATGTACAAAGTAAAACCATAAAAGATGTGTTATCTTGTCATTTTCCTTGAGCAGTATTCAGCAGATTGCTCAGTTCCAAAGCCCTCATTTGTGCTGGAAAGACTGAGTTGGGTATGTTAATATATATTGATACTGAAGAGTAAAAATCTTACATGAAATCAAATGTCTTTAGCTATTCTGGACATAAGGAGGCAGAATCAATGACAATTTGGCTGTGTTTACTTATCTCAGAGTCCAAATTCAAGTAAATATAAGAAAGCAGTCAGTCAAACATGCCACAGAAACTTTCCTGGCAGTTTCCCAGTACACCTTTTTTCTCTTTATTGAGGTAGCTCCACCTGTGTCAACCAAAAAAAAACAGTTTGAGCATTACGGTTAAACCACATTTTTAGACTTTTCTCAATTATTGTCCTTGCCTATGGCAGGGGTGTTGGAACTAGATGATCCTTAAGGTCCCTTTCCAATCCAAAGCATTCTATGATTCTGTGATTCTATGTATGTATAGTTTGTACATTCATCCATGCTTCTGAATTATTTCAATTATTTTGTGATTGAAATGGAAAATAAAAGCAGTAGTAAGCTGATAGCATCTAGTGACATGTTTACAATAGCTCTGAAAGATTGTGCTTTTTCTGCAGCATCTAAATCCCACTACTCATTTTTGTGATGCTTAATTGAAGTGAACATCCTGTTAAATTAACTGTATGTATTATTTGAACAATGCCATTATGTATTAAGATGCTTTTTATAATTTACTCCTTTGCCAGCCTGACTACTGCTGCAATTTTATTCTCATTGCCACAGTGTGATTGTTATTGCTCAAAATTACACAAAAAAAGTTATTTTTAAGAGAAGCAATTTCTCCTTTAAATGTTGATTTATACTCTGGGATAATAAATTGAAGGGAAAAATTTCAAGCACCATTCAAATTTTCAGATTCGGAAATTTTGTTGAACATGCATCAGTACATCAGTATATATTGTGAGAAAAAAAAAAGCAAACCATGAAGTTATTTGTACATAAATCAATATTTCTGTGTTCACCGTTCCAAAAGGAGCAGATGATTTCTCACTACCATCTTTAGGCATTTAAATAAAAGTCCAAAACTAGAAACGTAGGATCACAGCATGCTCAGAAGAGAGAGGCAGATGTCTACAGAATTTATTTGAGGGTACCATTGTTGCAGCACTAGCTGTAGACTCCTTCCAGCACTCTAAATAACTTCTTGGGAGATAGAAACCTCACTCTCAGGAGTGCTGGAAGGTATTTGGTGGCTAAAGTAGGTGCTTGTTTGAGGCAGTATACATGCACCTCTTTCCTCCACCTAGTGTTAAAGTACAGGCTTCTGTTCCCACATACTAGACAAGATGTTGCAGTTAAAAGTATTTGAGTGAGGAAAAGGGGATTGTTGATTTCAGCTCAAGGGGTTACCATTTCTAGTGTAAGTAGTCTCTCCTCCAGACCTAAATGATTAATTTATTCAGATAGTCATGAACAAACCTGCAGCCCAGGAGGAGTCCACACTGTTTGTCCTGATGGACTGTAGTCCCCCACAGTGGACTAAGCAAGTGAAAAGTGTGAGTAGGCATGAGTGGCAGAGAGCAACTGAGTGAAGTGATGAAGCCTATTTCCTTAAGGTGATGGATTTTATCCAGTGGGATCTTGACAAGATTAAGGAATGAGCCCACCTGAACACCACAAAGTTTAACAAGTGAAATGCCGTGCATGTGGGTCTAGGAAAACTCAAAATCAATACTGACTAGGGGATGAATGGATTGAGAGCAGCCCTACAGCAGGCAACTTGAAAATACTGGTGCATGTAAAACTGGACACATGCTGGCAATCTGCACTTGCAACCCAGGAAGTCAGTGGTTGCCTGGGTTGCATAGAAAGAAGCTTGCCCAGCAGGTCCAGGGAAGTGAGTTTTTTCAGAAAATTCTCCCTCTCTATTCTGCTCTGAAGACAGCCCCCCTCCTTGGAGTAGTGCATCCAGCTCTGGGATCCCCAGCAGAGGAAAGACACAGACCTATTAGAAGCAGGTCTAGACATGGGCTGAAATAAAAAAGGGCATGAGACTCTTCTCCTTTTAACGCCTTTATTAAAACGATCAGCTCAGGATGAGGAAGCTCGACGGGGCGGCCGTCTCCGTCTTCTTCCAAGCGTGGCTCAGAGGAGGAGGATGTGCAGCTTTGTCCACGAGGAGCAGAGCCAGGGGGTATGATTCTCACAGGAAGGCCCAGGCGGTACCCGGATGTTTCAGCTTCTCCCTACTTCTTGGCCCCACGTCACCATTCCAGACAGCTTCTGAAGTCAGGGCGAGGGGCTCAAAGGTCTGCTAACATTTCTGCAGGTCTAGCGCTCTGTTCCTCACATCCAGGAATCACTCTAATTTCTTAATTTTACATTTGGCTCGTTGTTTTGAGGGGTTCTATGGTACATTTGACATCCAATAGAACATAGGTCTCAAAATCTGCATATTCTGATATCCTTTTCCCTCCCTGACTGGGAGAGGTACACCTTTGCCTCAGGCAGGGTTTTACCAATACAGAAGGAAGGCTATCAACCTGCCCTGGCTAGGATCGTTAAGTGATACAAAGAGAATTATTGACTCTAACGACTTGTAATTAACATAACAAGCAACACTGCCGAGGCAAATCGAGGTCTAAATTTTGTAACTCAGTTTTTCTACAGAAATAAAATTTACTCAAATTCTGTTCATAACCGGCCACAAAAATAATTGGAGAGTTGGAACACCTCTTTTGTGAAAAAAATCTGAGAGAGTTGGGATTGCTCAGCCTAGAGATGAGAGTTTTTAGGAGACCTTATTGCAACCTTTCTTATAAGGGGCCCTAAAGTGATGTTGCAAGAAAGTTAGGAAAAGGCCTTTCACGGGGACAAGAAGATGAAAAATTATTTTACAATGCAAGAGAGTAAATTAAGATTGGATATAAATTTTTTTTTATCATGATGGTGGTGAGACACTGGCACACACTGCCCAGAGAACTTGTGGATGCCCCATACCTAGAAGAGTTGAAGGTCAGGTTAAATGGGACTTTGAGGAACCCGGTCTAATGAAAGATGCCCTACAGCAGGGGAATTTTAGTAGATGATTTTTGAAGATCCCTTCCAGCCTAAAACTTTTAATGATTCTATGAGTCTTTTAATTCAACTCTATTTTTATAGGTAATAAATTAATTTTTCCCAAGTTGAGTCTGGTTTGCTCATGATGCTATCTGATACTTGATTTCCTTGTCATTACCTTGACCTGCAAGCTTTTGTTTGTAGAGGGGGAGTGAGAAAGCAACTCTGTAGATATCTGGCAGCCAGCCAAGATCAACCCACTGCGCAATATCTCTTGAAAACAGCCCAAATTAACCTAACTGATATGTCTGGAATCATAAACTTCAAATAAAATTCTGTCTGCAAAATATTAGTAAGAGTTTTGCTCTTTTATTAATAAACTTCTGCTGCTTGTCATGTCTCTGTTTTAACTAATCTGTTGTGCCTTATAATTTTTGTTAGAAAAGGTTCTTTCCTGCCTGTAGGGATCTTTACTACCTATATTGTGATTAACTAGTATTGTCTGGCATAAAGAAAATCCTTAAGGAAATCCTTAAGTGGTCGATGACAACCTCTCCATGATTGTTGCATGATGAAGCTAGGGAAAACTATTCAATCATGTAACTGTATGTAATGTCACAGAATGAACCTACACCAAGAAACGCAATTAAGATTGGCAAGCATTTTAATTTAAGTAGTCACTTTCTATCAGTAGTCTTTCTTTAAAACAAAAAAAAGCAAAAAAAGCCCCCCTCAAAAAAAAAAAAAAAGCCAACAAAACAAAAAAACACCAAGAAACCCCCATCCCAAAACAGCAATATCTATGCTTTTATGCTTTTATAAACATCCAGAAAAGAAGCCAGTGAAATTCTAAAGAAATTTCAAAGTCAGGGAATAATTTCATGAAATTATCTAGTATCCTCTAAAATTCATATGAACCTTCAATTTCAGGGCTCTCCTTACATTTTTCCTAATATGGCTTGTCAGATTGAAAGTCTCGTGGGGGTCCGGTTTGGCTAGCTCTGGACCCCAGCTTCACCAACAAGGACAAAAACAAAAGATAGGAGGCACTCTTCTTCTCGGGAGGGATGTCCTACACTATTGTGGAACACCTCCAGGGGAAGGAGAGAGTCCAGGAGGCAGGTAACGACATCCAGGAAAAAAAAGAGAAAGCATGGCTCATAGCAGGAGATTTTAAACCCAGGGGAAGGGGGATGGAGGAGAGCGACCACAGCCAATGGGATACAACTGAGAGAAGAGGTGAGGGGAGGAACCAACCCGGGCTAAGACCACCACCACAGGGCTTGAAGGAGAGGGGGGAACGGAACAAACCATGTGATACAAACAAACCACTTCAGTGCAAAATAGTAACTACTCAGTGCAAAATTCCAATCACCCAGAGCAAAATAAAAACTAAAGAAAGTAGTTAATGCAATACAACAATGGTTGTTTCTTCTCCTGAGGATAATGTTGCTGTGGAAGCTGTTTTGTGTGTATTTATATACACTCAGCTTTTTTCTTCAGGCAGTTTTATAATTCTACAGATATTTCAGATGCATAGTTTTATTCTTAAAATTTTATACACATGAAAAGAAGCAAAAAGGCTTATAGCAACTGTTCAAGTTAAAACAGCCTCCAGGCATGTCTTCAATGTGTATTAATCTACTCATGATTACTCCACATTGCTGTAGCTACTGTTTATACTGGCTATACTTATTCTTGCACCTTTTCTCTGTAAAAGAAAGACAAAACCAAAACATCTTAAAACCTGCATATTGCAGAGATTCACATAATTTGAGTCTAGTGTACCTCCTGCCATTTATTTTAGATTCTTTATGAGTAGAAACAGAATGAGTGTAACTGAATGCATGAAGACAGAATAATTCACTGAGCAAAGCATATGATAGCAGGTGCCTGGAAAAATTGCTATGACAGTGTGCTGAGGAAGACATGAAAACTGCATTCTTTCATTTAAATTAGGAGTCAGAGAAAATTAATATTATTTCCCTTATCCAATCTTTTTTTCCCATAGCTGATATGCATGGTATATTTCCAGGGAATTGAAGCCTCAGAAAAAATGTATTGGCAAGGAGAGGACCAAAAGGGATGGTTTTGCTATAGCAGAACTGTCACATATATTGAATTCCAGGTACAGGAATTCAGGAACAGGCAAATATTAAAAGATTTTACTTAGATCTTCTCTTTTTCATTTGAGAACTGATTCAAACCTGCCTAAACTAATGGGAATAAACAATCACTGTTCTGTGGTTCAGTTCTTTAAAAAATCCCTTCATGTAAGAATCTCAGTTTAATTTACTCACAGCTTTTATTACATACACTTGAGATAAGCACTAATTCAAAAAATAGGTTGATCACAATGCAAATATGTAGTTTTGGATGTCCATATTTTCAGCTGGTTCTTTCATCCAAAATCTTGAAGCATGATTTTCAGAAGCATAATTTTAGATCATGTCATTTGAATAAATTTCTAGTTCTTCTGTTGAGTATCTTCACTTTCAACGCCATTATTTTCTTGAATTCTAAGCGTACAAAATGAAGTATTGGCCTAGGGAAACTATTTTTAGGCTTGCATGACTAATTTACATGTTCAGTAAAGACCACAAGTACAGACAACATCTCTCAAACATTAAGCCAGCATAAGAATAGGTATGCAAGAAGGTATGTGAATAACCTCAGTATACCTACTGGTTGCAAAAACATCAGTATTAACCTAATAAACATGCAATTCATCTCTTCAACCACAACTTTGAAGTTATTTCATAAATTATACACAGTTCTATTTGAAAAGACAAACCCTCTCTTTAATCACATATAATAGTGAAACCCTTGTAGCTTGAGAATGGAGGTGAAGCATGCCATCTCCTCTTAGAAGCCACAGGTCTGTCTCTTTCCTACCCTGGACAAAGACAGAAGCTGCCCAGCACAAAGCAACTTTATAATGAAAGCTGTGCTCTGTGTGGCAGGTCTAAGAAGAGTTTCGTTGCATCCAGTTCTGTAAGGAGAGAGTTGTTGTTCTGCTAGGGAGGGAAGTCAGAATTTCACAGGGAGTGTGAGAAAGCATCCCTAGATGAGTTCTTGCCTGGGATAGTACTACACTGATACTAAGTATTTGCTTTCAGAATATCTCTGTTGTTTCAAAATTTCATTGACTGGTTGAGTTATTTTTAAGTTACAAGACATTACACCTCTTTGTAACCCGCATAGCTTCTGTCTACAATTCTTAGTTTATTATGATATTCAGTAGTTGTTAAAAACACTGTGACAGGATATATTAAAATTTCAGTGAAATTGAGTCTCTAAGGGAATTAGATGTTTCATCTGAGACATGGACAAGTCATACAGAAATCACGGGAAGCTATTCCTTCTCTCCCTATGCCTGAATTTCCCATCACACTCACATACACATCACTAACACAATTTTTATCCTACAGATAATTTGAAGGCATTGCTATTCTTTTGTTAATGTAAGAAAAGTGAGTTTAAAAATACATATAGTAAAGAATTTAGTTTTATTTGATATACCAAAAGCTAAGGTTGCATTACTAGCAAGTTTTCGTCATATCTGAATGAGCACATTTGGCTTGCAGCTCCTCAGAGAGATAATTCACTGAAGAAAAGTGAATTTCAATGGCCTCAGCAGATGTTTGAAGTTCTGCATGTACGAGAATTGAATAAATATTTGCATAAATATGGAGTGTTATTACCAAGGAGTTCTCAGTCAAATTTTGGTCTCCTTACTAATATTGGTAAAGATAACAGGACTTTTATATATTCAAAGTCAGAATAAAAAAAACTTTAGGAAATCTAAGAGTTACACAAAACAAATATGAAATCTTTCAAACAAAGCAACTTTCAGAACTCCTAGGAAACCTGTAGAGCAAGTTACTTGAAGCAACAAGTATGGCAGTGCTTGTTATCAGGCAGATCATGATTAGTCTGTGCATCATTCTACACTCAACCCCATAGCATTGTCTAATGCTATCTGTTATGAAAAGACAGAGTTGTTCAGAAATAAAGACAGGGCTGCTGCATTGCCTTTCACCAAATTCTCCTCTTCCTCTGTCAAACCTGATGTTGTGATTTAGCCCCAGCCAACAACTAAGTACTGCACAAGCTGATCACACAATCTTCACTTCCTTCTCATGTTGAAGGGGAGAAGAATATAAAAGATAAATCTCCTGTGTTAAGTAAGAACAATTTGATAATTGCTGTAAACAAACAAACAAAAACCAAAAACCAAACCAAAACCAAAAAAACCCCTGGCCCCGCCCCCAACAAAACCTCCCAGCCCTCCCCCCCC
>NW_005054439.1:435440-441629 GCF_000277835.1 Geospiza fortis | reverse complement strand
CACAGCCCTCCCCCCCCCCCCCAAATTCCCCCTCCAAAAACAAATCTCAATTTACATATTGAGCATGACATTCTACAGTATGTAATATCACTTTGGTCAGTTTGGGCCAGCTGCTCTGGCCATGCTCCTTGCAGCACCTCCTTGGCAGAACACAGGAAACTGCGTTCAGGATAAGCTTGATTCAGCATAAGCTGTACCAAGCAACAACCAAAATATCAGTGCATTATCAGCATTATTCAAATATTGAATCCAAAATACAGCACTGTACAAGCTACTAAGAGCAGAACTCTGTCCCAACTGAAAACAAAGAAAACCTATAGATAGTAAGGCATCCAAATAAAGAGTAAGACTGTTATATTCAACTCTATCTCACATATTTAATTTGTCCTGCCACTGTCCACAATCTTGCAATTAGATTTTAACACTTTGAAAGGACAGTAGAACAACACAGCATTTTATTCGAACGATAATAGAACAGAGTAACATAGCCTTGGAGAAGTAGATAAAGAATGTAACTTAAGCAAACAAAAGTTATACAAGACAAGCAGGATGCCAGCTCATCCCTTGGCTAACCAAGTAGAAGTTATGCAAAACAATTATACTGTGGTTACTCAAAAGTGGGGGTCAAGGAACAGCTACCTGTCCCTCAAAAGGACGCTGGACTTTGAAGACCACCAAAGAAGATCCCCAAAGAACCATACTGAGACTTCTGAGAAGGGGTGGGATGATGTAAAATAAAGTAATACATATGCATCAAGGGCATGGGGCGAGCTAAGGAATAAGCACCTGACACTTGGCACACTGGATTAGAAAAGGATCCTCTGAATGACCAGCTCACTGCAATAAAGAATGCCTGCATTTTAATACTTAAAACTGTGTTAGAAAATTTCTATCTGGTCAATTTTGTATCAACTTCAAGAATGAAACTTACAATTCTGGATGCAGCTTGAATTCAGAATTCTTGAAATCTTCTCAAATGCCATGAATTCCATCACCAGTGTTGTCTCAGAGTAATGGACTAGAGTATTTCACCAACAGATAATGCCCTAATCCTAATATTTCATGGTTCTTGATAATAAATACGGTCTACCAGGTGGTGTAAACTTTGTGTCTATAGGGAAGCATGAAGACAGAGCTACTTCTCTAAAGAAACAGGTTATTCAGAACAACTGGGGTTTTGCCAGATCTCTCCTGGCATGCAGTAAAATAAATATTTCCAGTTTTAAATAATTACCTTTTCTGTCAGGTCTTATTTTGTATAATAAACTGTAGTGACCATGGAGGCTATTCTGCATAAATGACCAGACTTGAGCAAGAAAAATCTGTGATTGTTTTGAAAAGCAGGGGTTTCTGAATTTTCTTTGAGAACAGCGCAATTTTTTTATTTGAATGGTTACTCATGTGCTTTTAGAAGATGAGCTTAAAATCCTTCACAGAGAGGAGATCTTACTATTCCAGCCCCAGGAGAAGTGGCAAGAGCAGTGTTATAGCATGTGTCATCATTTTCTTAATGCAGCTGCTTATGCCAGTATCCATAGGTCCTGATAAGGGATGTCTGATGTTTTCTCCTTAGCAGTTTTCTTTTTCCATTTCCCTAGACATTTTTGACATTGAGAATTTTTGTTTGCAGGTTGCCGTTGTCTAGGAGATGGGGTATAATCCTTTTCAACAGAAACTGTGAAAAAGAGAGAGAAAATTAGTAAGAAATTGAAATGACAGCTTTGGTGATGGCTTTTTGTTCATCTAGTCAACTGTACTATAGTGCTGCTGAGTGAGCACTTTCCACTGTACCTCAGAAAAAATATGAAAGAGCAATGAGTATATATTTCTTTCCTCCTTGTAGTGCTGCATATGATGTTTTCAGTGGTTTTTCAACTTGCTGAAATAAAATTGTTATCATATGTTCCTTATAAAAGAAGTTGTCATTGTGTATGAAGTTTTAAAGTAGTAACATATATATAAATGTCAGCATTTAACCTCCCATGATACCACAAGTAACCTAAAAGTATCAGTATGAAAATCTCCTATCATGTCTTGCTGATTTCAATTCTTACTCTTCTTGTATCTGTTCAACTAGATCAATACAGTATAAAACCAGTTGTGTACATGCGTTTTAAACTGACTTACAAATACGCCTCTTTGTGTCTCATACTTGCATTTTGAAGACTGTATGAAGTCATAGGATCAGAGAATCATTTGGGCTGGAAGGGACCTTAAAAATAATTTAGGTCCAACACCTCTGTGTTGGTCAGGGGCACCTTTCACTAGACCAAATTGCTCAGAGCCCTGCCCAACCTAGACTTCAACACTTTCAGGGGCAGGGCATCCACAGCTTCTCTGGGCAACATCTGCTACCTCATCACCCTCATAGTAAAGAATTCAAAGTCAGAATAGTAAAGAATATTTTCCCTAATACCTATCTAAACCTACTCTGTCAGTTTGAAACCATTCCCCCTTGTTCTGTTACTACATGCTCTTGTAAAAAGCCCTTCTATATCTTTCTTGTGGGCTTCCTTCAGGTACTGAAAGGCTGCAGTTAGGCTGCCCATAAGGTTTCTGTTTTCCCAGCTGAACAAACCCAATTCTATCAGCCTTTCCTGAAAAGAGAAGTGCTCCATCCCTCTAATCTTTGGTCCTCTTCTGGATGCTCTCCAACAGGTTCCTGTGCTGGGGACCCCAGAGCTGGATGCAGCACTGGAGGTGAGGGTGTCACCAGAGCAGAGTAGAGGGGAAGGATCATGTCACTCATCCACCACCACATCCAAGTCCTTCTCAGCAGATCTGCTCTCAATCAGTTCATTCCTTGGCCTGTATTGATATCAGGGCCTGCCCTGACCTATAGGCAGCATCTTGCACTTGGCCTTGTTAACCTCATGAAATTCCTATGGGCCCACTTCTTGAACTTGTCCAGGTCTGTCTGGATCCAGTCCTTCAAGTGTGTAGTACTCAGCTTGGTGCACTAGCTGAGGATGCACTTTATTCCTTTGTCTATGTGATTAATGAATATGTTAAATAACACTGACCTCAATATGGATCCCAGAGGGACACTACTTTTCAGTGATGTCGATTAGGACTCTGAGCCATTGACCAGTACCCTCTGGATGTGACCATACAACCACCTTTTATCCATCTAGCAGTCAACTCATCAAATCACTTTCTCTCCAATTTAGCAAGAAGGATATTGTGGCAGTGTGAAGGTCTTTACAGAAATCCAGATTAATGACATCTGTACCCTTCCCTTTTCCACTTATGCAGTCGCCCCATCATAGAAAGCCCCGAGGTTGGTCAGGTGGGACTTGCCCTTGGTAAAGCTGTGCTGGCTGTCCCAAAACAGCTCCCTGCTCTCCATGTGCCTTAGCACAGCTCCTAGGAGGACCTGTTCCAGGATCTTCCCAGGCACAGAGGTGAGGCTTACAGGCCAGTAGCTCCCAAGGTCAACATTTTTTGTCCTTTTTAAAGATGAATACAATTTTCCCCCTTTTCCAGTGGCATGGGACTTCATCTGACTGCCATGAATTTTCAAATATCATGGAGAGTGGCTGGACAACTGCATTAGCCAGCTCCCTCAGGAGTTTGGCATAAATCTCATCAGGTTCCATAAACATTCAGACTCCTCAGCTGGTCATGAACCTGATCTTTACATTCAGTGGGAGGGACTTTGTTCCCTCATTCCCCATCCTGCTGTCCATCTACTCAAAAGGTGCGGGAAAAGATGTTGTTGTTGAAGACTGAAGCAAAAAGCTGTTGAGTACACCAACCTCCTCCTCATCCATTGTTACCAGTTTTCCAGCATTGTTTATCAGGACAGCATACACCTTCTTTCACCTTCCTTTTCTGGTTAATACCCTTGTAAGAAGCCCTTTCTCTTATTCTTTGCATCCCTTTACAAGTTCAGTTCCAGCTTTACATTAGCCTTTCTCACCCTTTCCTTACACAACCAAATTTCATCTCCAGGTCACCTGTCCTAGCTTCAACTGTCCATACATTTTCTTCTTTCCCTTTAATTTGACCAGCAGATGTCTATTCAGCCGTGCTGTGCTCTTGCCTTCCTTGACATATTTCTTTCCCCAGGGGATTGCTAGCTCTTGCACTTTGTGGAAGACTTTCCTTCAAGATCTGCCAACTCTCTTCCAGTCCCTTGTCCCTGAGGACAACCTCCAAGGGAATCCCACTGACTATCTGCCTGAAGAGCTGGAAGTCTTACAGCTAGAATTCCTAAACTTCCCAGAGTTCAGGGGTTTAACTTTATTCCTATATCCCTCAGGACTATGAACTTCACCAATGCATGGTCACTGCAGTCTAGGGTGCCTCCAATCTTGATGTCCCCAGCTAGCCCACTTTCACTGGTAACAGATGTAGAAGGTATTCAATACAAGGGACCTAAGTTCAAGCTGTAGTGAATACAAATTGTTCAATAATTAAGAAACTGATTTCAATTTACATCTCAGTATTCAGGGATTTCAAGAAATCTTGGAGCTTGCATTTGCTTGAAGGCAATGTATAAAACAGTTAAAACCAGCAGTATTTTCTACTTTCCATACACAAATTTTTTTATTAGAGTAAATAAGAAGATTTGCATATAGCTCCATATATAGCAATTATATTGTTCATATGCATGCATTAACTTCTGGAAATCCTGAAAAATCTATAATAAAAAGTAATTCTAGATTCTAGGCACTTGTAGTGGTTATGACAAACCTTGGACTATGTGATCATAGATTTTGATTACATTGGTTAAAGCATTTCCTACAAGAGACGAAAACAGGAAGCAAATTTTAATAAAGACTGCACAAAAGAAAGAATTGAGACAATCCGAAATCAATCCAATTTCCTTTCCCTTTTAGTAAGGTTATTTAGCTTAGGCAGATACTTCAAACAAAGTGTGCTCACATGCAGGCATTATGAAATCACTCACATAGAAAGTGGGAGGGCACAGTAAAATGGGAAATAAACACTGAGACCCACATCCCTAAGCTACACTGAGATAAAAGAGCATATGCAAAGCTGCTGCCCATACTTTGATAGATGTAATTTATTTGAGTTTAAAATTTAGCTCCATAGGGATACAGAGGGGCCATTGCTTTTCTGCCCTTGTGCTTCTATTGGTGCATGCTTTGCTTCAGAGGTTCTGTGGAGGAAATTTACAGTCTTGGGGAAAGCCTCTATTTCTATCTGCTTGAGCTTTGATTGACAGAAACAATATCTACTGTTTGCTTTTTAATTCTCCATGATACCTGATAAGGTATGAATTTCACATTGACTTTATCATATGTAATGCATACAATACTGTGAATGTACTGCACGAGGTGAAGGCTGATATAATGTCCTCCTCATAAAAATACACACACATCATTTGCATATATGTTTGGCCCAAGGTACTGGATGTTGTTTGGACTTTCTCAAAGAAATTGTATTTTTGTAATTTTTTTCATAAAGAAATAATAATTTTATGTAAAATGTAAGCTCTGATTTCTTATGCCCTCAAGAAAGATATTAAAATACACAAGAATTTTTCATTCACTTAACAGTACAAAACAGCAGAGTTGTCACAGGCTGAAAAAAAATACAGAAGCAAAAAGCCCTAATCTGTCTACAAAAAAAGGGATCTATTGTCTGCTTTGAAATTCTACTAAAGTTAATTTTTCTTTTTTGTTCCCGTTTTCTTCCTATCCTTTGGGAAGATCACTTGGGATTTGGTGGAAAAGTGAGTTTTGATATGTGAGAAATAGCTATCTTCTAGAGATTTACAATGTTCTTTGAAAAATACCATGACCTTATTCATAATGGACAGGGAAACGGAGGCACAGCAAGCTGGTAGCTCATCCAGCAGAGCAGTATCAGGAATAAAAGTGGACATACTCAAGCCACAGCTCCAAATCCTATCAGCTAGGACACTTTCTTCTAATTTGTAGTGACACACAGTCATGCATTTTCCACTTCATTTTTCCCTTTAGATAAATTCCTGTAGTGTTTCTACTGCTATCCCTTGAAGTATTTTCAGTGTTGTGTTTTTTACTTTGGTCTTAATACACCTGTGCCATTCTCTGTTACACTGTAGAGGTGCATGCCAGCTAAACATGTCATGGGAAGTCTGATTATGAGCACAGTGGAACCAGTTCTTTTAATTTATAACTTTAATGTTCTTTGAATGCAAACTTTTATAGTGAATGAATATTGTAATTGATCTAC
>NW_005054439.1:419115-435409 GCF_000277835.1 Geospiza fortis | reverse complement strand
ACTTGAGATTACAGACCCTGGAATAAATAGATAAGTAAAAAAGGATTTAATAACATGCTAATGAGCAGATCAAGAGTGTGTGTATGCAAAATGAGTACAAGGTAACGAATTCTGTACAACTGAAAACTGGAATGCTGTTTCAGCTGCATGGTAACACAGAATCTTCTTGGATTCTCTATTATGTCTTCTCTACATGAAACAGAGGCACGGGAGGGGTTGTGGGTGTGACATTTTGGTGACCTCTTATTTGTACAACACCAGATCCTCCAGAAAAATTAAGCAAGATGAAACCAAAGTATCTGATAAAAATGCAAATCAAGTACTTATTTAAGTATTCCTACAGTATCAGACCCACAGAATTGTGAGGTTGCCTTTTAGCCTACCAACTTTAACATTTCAGATGAAATTGTCCTCAAAATGAAGGTCTGCTCGACCTATAAATTCACAGGCATTCCCAAGCTGATAAAGGGACTTTCTGTTTCCCTGTCCCTAAGAACACAGAAACGTAGGATGAAATTAAATAGCTTTATCAGCTAGTGACTTTTGCAGCTCTTCCTATAAATTACATCCACCTCTCCAGAATGAGAATGCGAAATGAATGTGAAATGACATTCAGCCTCTATTTGGTCAGCCCCTATCTCCCCCTTCTAACATTATTCTTTCTGTCTCTCTTCATTGCCCATGAAAACTGAGTTTTGTGAACTAAGCCTAATTTTTTCCAAAGCAATTGCAAAGTTTTTGTTAAGGTATCATTGGAAGGAAAGAAGATACAAACAAAAAAACCCCAAACATCCAAACAAAAAACCCCAAAACACCCCAGTCCTAAAAAAAAAAAAAAAAATCACTAAAGAGTGCTTATGAGATATGAACTGAGTTTGAAACCAAAAGGTCTTAGTAGACTTCCCATGGTGGGGCTTTAGATTAAAGCTTTTAATGAAGCTGAGGTGGAGAACACAAAAAAATATAGGTGTATTATTGCTGTTTTGCTGAATTACCATTAATTCCATCTGATAGAAACAAAGCAAAGAACACTGGATTAACAGTAGCTATAAGAGGTCCATGTAATTTAGGCACTAATTTGCACAGCATGGAAGCTCCACACCCGCCACATTTTCTGGTCCCAGCTCTCTAACAGGTATGAACTCCCTGACTTCTCCAGCAGCCCCACCCATGCTGGGAAGTATCAAAGCTCTTTAAGCAGGTAATGGCTGCTACATGAACAGTAATGATTTTCGTCTCCACTATTGCTTCTTTATTACAGAAAAAAAAACTAAACAAAGCAGATACTTTTTTTTTTTTTTTAAGTACTTGCACATTTCTGACGCTGTGGTTATCTTATGTTCCTCGAACCAAGCACAGGCTCTGGAGGGAACAAACTTTATTTGAAACAAATCTAACTTATTAAATGTCTTTAGTCTTATCTTGAAAGATCACAACTTTATAAACTGTGAACATATAACACTTCCTTACCTCTCAATTCTAGAACAAAAAAATTAGAAAGCTAAAGATTGTAACAAACAGTAGGGTATGTTTTATTTGCTGGAAACTGGAAAGACAGGCTGGGTAGGTAACGTGCCTGGAACATGGTTAAGCTCTTCTAAGACCATACAGAATCTGGCTGGCATTAAGTTAACTGTCTTCATAGCAACTCCTGTAGTGCTGTGCGTTGGATTTGAGCTTAAATCAGTACTGATAGTATATCAGCGATAGAGAAAGGCAGGGGACTGAGAGGTGGTCAGAATCTGTCTTTATTGTGGACTGTATATACTTATATACTATTCCAGGAAGGCTAGTAATTTTTTACTACAATGATGGGTTAATCATCACATAAACAAACTTATACATTTTGAAACATCTCTTGCTTGCAGAAGCCTTGAGTCAATCTTGTCACTAGTCTTGATTCAATCTCCAGCTCTGTTTGTTCTTGACAAGGCATCCTGATTATCAAATCTTTTATGCTAATCAGGTTCAAAGTACATCAATAATACACCAGTATTTTGACTATAGTTAAACATGGTTTGCACAGCATCAGTGGTTTCTCCGTTCCCCTCATGCACCCCTATCCCTCCACAGAGAGTGAGCTGGGTGTCAGAAAGAAGTTGATAGTTGGCTGAGACAGCTGTCCCAATTTTTTTCAAAGGAAATTCCATAGCATATAAAATCATAGTTAGCATTAAAACTGGGCTAGAGGAAGAAAGATGTGGAGCTCCTTGGTTTCCAAGGTGGCCATTATGTGCAGACTGTCTGGGCATCAGTATACTTGTGGGAGATGGCAAATGATTAGATTGCATCGTGTAGCTTTTTTTTTCCCTCTCCTTTGCCTATTAAATTTTCTGTATCTTGATCCATGAGTTTATTAATTTCAGTCCTTTTCTTCTCTCCTCTGTCCTACTTGGTTGGGCTAGGGGAGGGAAAAATGAGTTTCTGTGAGTGCTTAACTGCTGGCTGAGGCCAACTCATCACAAAAAGAGTGGAGGCAGAAAAAAGTAAAAGAAAAATTATTTTTTAGAAACAGTCACTTTCAGCTAAAAGGGGACAAATTCAGATTGGTATAGATTAAATCCTGTATAGCAGAATAGACAAATTCATCAAATGAAAATCACCAGAAAAAGAAATTTGTTTGCCTGGAATTTTAGTTCAATGAGGAAAAATACCCCAAAATCCAACCAAAACAACCCCAAAACTGAAACATCAAAATGTATGGGTACAATATACTTAGGAAAAAATTATTCTTTCCCAAAATATCTCTCGTATTTTGTGATTCCTGCCTTACATTGTTCAAAGATTTAAAGTCCAAACACAATCAAAAAATTTAAGGGATTAAATTCTTCCAGTATGCAAGATGTAATTCTCCAAGACTGTCTCAGAGTTCTATATCTTATTGAAACCCTTCCATACAGGAAATATCAGAGTGAAAAATGTTGTCATACTCCACTGCACAAAATTAAAGAGGAACTGAAGGATATATTGGGAAAGATTAATTTCTTGGTTGTGAATGGAAACATTATATACTGAGATACCACAATCACAGACACATACCAAAGCACATCTTCATATTAATCTTCCAAAGAGCATTCAAAATTAATTACAAGTTCAAGCACCACCATTCCTACTGGAACATAAATATTTTATATCAGCAGTAACCAGAAAGATAATAATCAGCACAAGCATTTGAAGGGAAATTACATTTCAAGATGATAGTGCTCAGAAGCCCCAGTGCCTTTACACTGCTGAAGCAGAACAAAATTTTACTATCACACGGCAGCCTGAATTAAAGCCATTCCTGGAAAGAAGTGCATTTTGAAATAGCTTGGTGTGCATGTCTGGCCTTAAATATGATTCATGTTTGCATTAAAGTTCTGGCACTTCTAAAGTGTTTCCTTCTAGCCTTTTGCCAAAAGAAGGGGCTGACACTTGGCTGCTGTATTTATTTTATTTTGCCAGTTATAACCTGAAATTTTAGGGAAGGTCTTCTGAAGCTGAAGCCCTTCAAAGTCTAATTACAACGAAAAAGGAACACTTTTCACACACTAGCTCACATTTTTGACTTCAACTACTTGCTTATCCACACACAACATTGTAACCTGCTTAATTCATGTAGGTCAGATACCAGCTTGGACAAGATATACCATAAGATTAACCCTTTTCATAAGTGTGTGACTAGAGCAGAATTGTCACTGTCAGCTGACTTCAGTGTTGCTGTAGTGGCTTGGAGAAGCTCAGGGTGCATACTCAGTTAATTTGACCAGTAAAACACTCAATGTTATAATTGTTAGGCTTCAGTGAAAGAAATCTTGAAAAATAACTTACACACCTACCTTAGAATGACATTTTTAAGATCACAGTTTTAAATACTTGTCAGTTTTCCAACTCTTTTGAGTACAAGGAAAATTAATGGAATAGGAAATTGCATAGGGAAAGGCTTACTTGTGGAGTTGTGTGTACATCCTTACTTCCAACGCTGAAGAAAAAACCTGTAAATATAGCTTCACTAGAGGAACTGCAGCATTGCTGCCTTGGCATAGTTTCAAGTTACTAGCGGGTGGGAATAGGGAAATCACTGGAAAGAGGAAATAAAAAAGAGGGGAAGGGTGTGTGGGAGGATGGAATGTAGGAGAATAGAGATAGTGCTGAAGACATTCTCACCCCTGAGGAGCTGCGGCTGTTCTAATTACCAAGAATTAGGAACAGGCCTGCCCTTAATAGGTCACAGCTGTGTCCAATGAGGATGGATGTTATAAAATAGTGGGTTAGCTGGTTGAGAGGAGAGTTGGAGGTGGTGGTTGTGCTGTGAGGAGGAAGAGCCAGGTGGCTGTGTGAGGGACAGTAAGGGTTGGGCGGTTGTGCAAGGGACAGGAAGGAGTCAGCATTGTGAGGAGATGCCCATGAGAACTCACAGAGAAGGTATGAAGGTTTTATGTAAGGTAGTGACAGAGTGTGTTCCCCTAAGCATCTAAACATCCACCTAAGCATTTTAGAATTGTTGGGAACCAGTGTCTAATCTGTGTCTCCCATCTCTCTTCCTCTCATGCTTCTATGTATTAATTTCTTGATGGATATGATTCTGAAGGCTCTAGCCATTTGAGAGGAAAGAAAAAGGAATGGCAAATAGTTCTACATATCAAGTTAAGCATAATAATTAACAGTATCAATTTTTTTTAATGGTATGTAAGATCATTAGAATTTCACAAAACATACAATTCAATCTCTGTGAAACCTTTTCCAGCAGGTTTCTGGGGTGATAGAAGATGGAACCTGGAATAATAAGTTGAATTAGATTCTGCTTCCAGGTTTGCCTTTTGAAAGCCTGTGGTGTAGACACAGTGCAGGGCTATTTCCTAATTCATGAGTAAAAGCAATGATATTGGCTGTCAAAAATGACCATGGAAGAACTGAGTTAAATACCTTAGCATTATTATGGGGACAGCTCAAAGCAGGCAGAAAGATAGGCACTTTGCTGCTATTATTGCTGCCTTCTATGGCTGCTAACTCCAGTACTTCTTAAGTATTCAGGTCTTCAAAACAACATGAAGCACACTAGTTTACAAGTATCAGGTTCTTACAGCAGCAAGGACATGTCTCAGCCAAGTCTTGATCCTGTAATGAGCAAGAGTCTCTGGTCCCACAGCTGGTTCAGCGAGGAGAGTGTGCAAAAACCATCATAGTGAGGGTGGGTTTTTTTGCACACAAGGCATTTGCCTTGCCTCACCTGCAGCCCTAATTCATCTCAGAAGAGACTGGGAACCTTGAATATTGAATTTTTTTGCTCAGTGACAGAATGCCTACTTAGTCAATGAAGTCCTCTCTTTCAAGATGGTTGCTAACTAGAAACACAGATACTCCTCTTGAATTTTGTTAGTCTGAAGAAAATGTGCATTTACTTGCCTATTAAAGAGCCTGATTCCAGTCATTAACTTCTGCCTTGTGTTTGCATTCTGTGATGCTGGGAACTGCTAAGCTCCCAGTTGCTGTGCAGTAGTGTAGCACTCTGTTTCCCTCTACCTCTCTCCCATTTCCAGAGCTGGAGGGAAGGTACGAAGCTCTGCAGGTGGGCGCTGGGTTGGGCTGGGCTGAAGTTTACTCTCATCCCATAATCCCATATGGTGCAGTGGTTTGGATTTGTGACTAGAACAGTAACAGTAACACACCAATCTTTTAGCTGTTGTTAAGCCATGTTTGCACAACATCAAGGCCTTTTTTCTTCCCATTCTATAGGTGTGAGTTGGGGATCCACAGGAGTCTGAGAGAGGACACAGCTGGGACAGCTGACACAAACTGCCCAAAGTGATATCCCATACCTTAGAGAGTCTGCTTAGCAATGAAAACTCAATGAAAGGAGGAGGAAGAGCTGATCCTCAGTGCTATGGTGTCAGTCTTCCCAAGCAGCCTTTATGTGTGTTGAGACCTGGCTTCTCAGGAAGCAGCTGGACATCTAGCTTTCAACAAGAATAGTGAATTAACTACTGATTTGCCTTGTGTGTGCAGCTTTATTTCACTTATTCAACTCTCTATCTAAGCCCACAGATTTTTTCACTTTCATATTTCTGATTGTCTCTTCAATCTCACCGTCAGGGAATGAGGGACCTACTTTTCAAAGAGGTAGGAGATGGATGGAGTCATCCCACCACAACCTGAAGGAATACATTATGAATATATACTTCCATACACACATCCTGCCCTTCTGCCTGCCTCATTTCTTAAGGTTCAGGTGTCCAAATAGCCGTTTCTATTCATGGGACACATAGATGCAGTGCAACAGGAGAAATCAGCCTGTGCAATTCAGGTTAGGGAACCTTTCCATCATATTCTGATGTAATGTACATGCCACGAACTTTTCGTCACTTGAAGAATGAACTCAAACAGCAGCTTAGTTCAAATAACAGTAAATGAATGTGTACTTCTAGTAGACAAGTGGTAGTTGAGCAGCAGTCTTATTAAACCTATGGTTAGTGGCTTGTTTCTCACACAAGCAAAAAAAAAAAAATCATAAAAGAACTTTCAGTTCTGTCTGTCTAAACCATTCTACCATCATCCATTACCTATCATGTACTCAAGTGGTTGTGTGGTTGTGTATTTTTATAGCTTAGTATCGCTTTAAGTATGTGATTCCTACAAACTCATTTCACTCAGTCATTATTAAATATTCTTAAAATGGAAGAACAGTTCTTAAACAGGAAGCCTCCTGAAACAGGGTTTTACTTCACACTAACTGCTGTATGGGCCCTGGTACAAGACTGAATTTTATGGGGAGGGCTCTTACCAGAAGCAATAGTACAAATACTGGCAGAAGAAAATGCGATGCCAAATTTCTTCATAATTTTTATTAGGACATGTAGTCTTTGTGAAAAGTTGTTAGAAATTCATTCATTTGATAAAATAGTGGTGACCCAGATTTTCTATTTTTTAAAAATAAAATGCTTTTGACTGGGTTATAGTTAGATTTCTTCATGGTAGTTTGCATGGTGCTGTATTTGGTATATGTGATCAAAGCTGTGCTGATAAAGCTGTTGACCACTGCTTGCATAGCATTGAGGTCTTTTCTGTTTCTCATTTTGCTGCTTCAATGTCTAGGCTGGGGCGGGCAAGGAGTTGGTAGGGTACACAGCCAGGAGAATTTATCCAAACTAATGAAAGATGTATTTCATGTCATAAGGTGTTGTACTGAGTGATAAAAAATGGTGGTGGGGGTAGGGGGGGGGAGTGTGGAAAGAGGGGTAAAGGCGTGACATTTAGAGAGAGGGTGGGTTTTTTTTCCAAGTAACCATTATTCTTGGTGAAGTCCTGCTTTCCTGTGCAGGTTTTGCTTGCATGCTCAGATTTTTCTTTACCGATTAGTTTTCTCACTTTTACCCTTCCAGTTCTCTCTGCCATCCTGCTCATCCTGCTGCATGGGAGTGAGCAAGCTGAACTGTCTACTAAGGTTAAACATAACAAATAATAATTGTTTTATGTTTATGAGACATATATCATCCCAAAAACCTGAAAAATTTATCAAAAAATGTGTCCTTTTCCTACCCTCTACTAACTTGTATGTTGCCATATGCCTTCAGAATTTAACTGCAGACTAAAAAATTTAGAAAGCTGGTCTCAGCTGTAAGAATTTTATTTCTATATATGGAGATATGTCCAGAGAAAGAAAGATAACGTAACCTCTTTAATCATGTCGCTCTCCTAATACACCAAAGTATCATATCAAATTTTTTCCACATCCGTTTAGCAGAAGTTGATAATCTCTTTGCCCTTTACAAAGAATTTTCTAGGATAACATCTCACAGGCTTCATGTATAAATACATTGCTTTGCCTATGACTACATTACATTTGAGCATAGACTTTACTACCTTTGAATACAAATATTCTCTAATGAGTATGCTCATTTTTTTCTCTGATTATAAAGCAATAAAACAAAAAACTTTCAAAATGTCAACCTGGTTAACAATCCTAAACAAAAATTACAAATTTAAAGTAAGAATGAAAAATTTAGAACACTATATTTTTTAACAAAGCATGTTCAACTGCTGTCAGTTATATTCCTTTTTTCTTTTACATGAATAATATATCAGCTAGTCTGTTGTTTTACTTGGCTAACAACCCTGTAGACAGTCAGATAATCTCCTAGAATCCTAAGAGAAATGTTTATTTATTGCCTGGGCAAAGAGTGGCACAAATGGAGGCGGAAGGCTTCTAAATCCAGTAACAGCTTCTGCTCGTGTCTAGATATGACTGAAACACCATGAGAGATGGACAAAAAGGTCAAGCAGTTTTTCATTTCTTAGAGCTGTTACAGGTTTGTGCAGGCAAAACTAATATCAGAATGTATAAATAGAAGAATGAAATTTCAGAAATAGTTACCTGAACTTTATCATGGGAAAAATCATAACATGTAATCCTCCAATAGCAAACCTGCATCTACCTTACCCTGGCAATAGTTCTGACAGTAATCCAATCATTTTGCTGAATGACAAAGATGGCTCAAAGTACAGCTGGTTTTCAAATATGTTTTCAGTTATACTGGTACAAACATTAAAAATCTGGTTTAGTTCCTTGATCTGTTTGACCATGCAGTTCTATAAAAATTAAACCAGCAGAACTGAGAGGGTGTAAAGAAAGATGCAAACAGTTAAAAGAGAGAACAGTTCAAAGTGAGCTTGACTCCAAGGAAAGAATTCTCTGTAATGATATTCAATGAGACCAATGGGAACGGATGAGTTTTTCCCCCTAACTGAATCTAGAGTTGGTTTCAATTAGAATTCATGGCGTTAGTGCTATCATCGCTGCAAAATCTAAGTTTTGCATAAGTTATGGAAACTAAGGGCATAAGTTATGCAAACTAGGATTCAAAGTTTTCCATAGTTTCAAGAAGGTGACTGTAATTAGAGTGTATTACTTGGAAGCTATTAGATTAAATTACACATTCACATTCATTTTAAAGTTAGTGGATTTTCTAGATTGAAAGAAGATGTTAGATTCAATGGTAATGGAGCAATATTAACTAGGTAATATTAGGTAATAAGAGTGAACAATATTATATCATATATTCATGTATTGGTGACAATCAAGACAAAATTTAGAAGAATTTATCTGTGGAAGAGCTTCCCTTTTTGATGAAATCCATACTGCTTTTATAATAGTAATTTCTTAAAAACACAGAATAAGCTTCCCTAGAGGAGTAAATTTTGACATTTTTCTGGCTAAGTAAAGACTTTGGCATCACAGGTTATTTTCACAAGTTTATTATCTCCAGGCTATAAAAAGTAGAATATGCTAGCCATTTATTCAGTACTACATGTCAAAAAAGCTGAATTCAGAAAAGTTTATTAGGAAAGAATTGATGATGAGATAAAAAAGGAATTTTCAGAAGGAAAATAACAATATTCTTCTCTGTTTATAATATTAAGAATATAAATAATATGTAAAAGCCCCATACCCTGCTCTCAATTATGTTTGCATGTAGAATCACCCACTGAAGACAATTTGGATGCCGTGTTTTTTAGTTTGGAGGCTGTTGTGGGTTTGTTTGTTTTGCTTTGCTTTGCTTTGTATTGTACTTTGAAGACTTAGCCATACTTGATTGTTTGTTTTTCCTTCCAAGAATCACAAACACAAGACTTTTTTATTTCAACAAATCCTTCACTGCCAATTAGTTAAAATAATAAATTTAGATTTTTGTAGTCTTAAGTGTATTAAGTATAAAACAAAATGCTAACAGGAAATACACTTGCAATCTCACAATTACTGTTACATCTTATGAAGATATTCTCTAATGATGAGTAAGAGTTTACTGAAAATATGGTTCTGCTGTGATATGTATTACCTGGAAGTTTAGTTTTGATCAAACAATGTCATGGTCAACTCTGTGTCTCAACAAGAATGCAGAGCAGGTTTATTGACTGGCATTTTTCTTAAAAAAAATAATTTAGGCAGAAGAATAATTAACCTCAGAAGTGCTCACAGAAAGTGAAATGATCAAATGACAGTCAGTAAAGAACTACTGCAGATTAAAATGATAGAAGAATGTATTATTTATTATATATTGTTTTTAAAATACTCTTTCCGTTATAGACCAATTCCACTCCCAAAATATAGCATTAGCAATTCTCTAATAATAGAGACTATAATTCATGTTGACAATTAGTATGGTACTATTTTGGCTGCAGTTCTCAGTGGAACCATTTTCAGAATAACTTAATGCATGACACTGAGGAAAACACTAACTGCATGCCTCAACACTGCATACCAAAGCAAAAAGTTGTTTTTACTAGGGTAGACACGAGAGACCCAGGGCAATTTGGAAAATGTTGCTGGAAGAGTAGCAAGAATTATACATTTCCTCATATGCAAAAGCGGAAAAAAAGTTACTTGTTTGAGCTTGACAATGTTTGAACACAAGTTCTAGATGCATGGAGCACTGCTCATCACATTAAGTATCCACAGAGAGAAAAATATGCTTTGTATTCAAAAACTGGAAAGTATTTGAATACAGGCTAGAGGGATGGGATGACAGAAGACCCATTGTCCTGGTTTAGGGCAAATTTGGGAGAAAACCTCCAAAGGGGGCCCCTCCAGAAAGCAAACCCACACAGCCCCTCTCCCCAACCGGTTCAGGAAGGATTCCTTGGAGAGAAGTGGAAAGAACCTGTTTATTTAACAGGCACAGCAACCCCCAGCACACAAAATGAACAATACTGGATTACACCACTCTCTCACTGCTCTGAAAAAGATGACAAATTCAGAAAGTCTCTCTTGGGGGTGGTTGCTCTGTTATCAGTCTGTCCTGTGCTGGGGTAGCTGCTGCAGGCCACAAGGTGCAAACTCTCAGTGTTCCCAGGTCCCAGTCCAGAGCAGATTCAAGTGGTTCCAAAAACAGGAAAGGAGAAACAGTCCAGGGAAAAATTTGGACTGCTTAGCTAAACTAACTAACGAGCAAAAGCAAAAAGCAGGAGCAAAGCAGAAGCAAGAGCAAAGCAAAAAGGCAAGCAAAAGCTGCACTACGTACTGCCCTGTCTTGGTGTTCCGCCAGCCATGGGGAAGCAGGCTGATAACAAAACAAAACTCGGCTCTTCAGAGCCAGTCTTGAAGGCACAGAACATAACATCCAGCATAAACAGAACAGACGACTGGGGATACAAGCATCATAATGTCACCCTAGGATACCCATGAACCTCACAGAGGTATCAAGAGAAGTATCAAGTCCTGCACCTGAGGAGGAAAAACCCCATCCACACACCAGTGTATGCTGAGGGACACCCACCTGGAAAGTGGCTGGGCAGAAAATGCCCTGGGGTTCCCAGCTGAACATGAGTCAGTGATGTGCCCTTGCAGCAAATGTTACTGGCATCCTGGGCTGCATGAGACAAAATATAGCCAGCAGATCAACAGACGTGCTCCAGTCCCTCTGCTTAGCACTTCTGAGAGCACATCTGGAGTACTGTGTTCAGTTCTGGGTTTTGCAGTGCAAGAGAGACGTGGATGTTTTAGAAAATTCCAGAAAAGAGAAATTAAGATGTTCAGGAGACTGGAGCATCTCACTGGTGAGGCAAAGCTGAAACATCTGTGACCCTCCAGCCTAATGAAAAGAAGGCTCAGCCATAAGGTTACTAATTTTGCTGAACACCTGAAGAGAAAATGTAAAGAAGACGGATTATTTTCAGTTGTGGCAAGACTAGAGACAATGAGCATAATTGGATACACAGGAGGTGTCCTATGAACATCAGAAAACACTTCTTGTCTGTGAGTGTGACTGAATACTGCCGCAGGTTTACCAGGGAGACGGTGCAGTGTCCCTCCTTGGAGAACATCAAAAGCTCTCTGGGACACTGACTCCCTGTAGTCCTGCTTGACTGGTGATATTTGACTAGATGAAGTGCAGAGATCCCTTCTAACTTCAACCACTTGGTGGTTCTGCGATTCTGTGATTCTCTGGCTCTAGGATATATAAATTCTATTATTCTGAAATAATTTTAGGTGACTAACACAGTGGGGATTAAATATTAGATGTTTGTTCCTCTGCAAGATGTTCTTGAAAATAAGATCTATTAGAAGTCGGAGACAAAGATCTAGTTAATTGTATCTGAGGCTTCTAGAAAGGACATAATCCACTTCTCTCCATTTAAACAACTGAATACCAGAAGACACTAAAATATCTGCTATTTCACTTCTTTCTAGTAGATTCATTAATATCCTGGACTTCACAGAAAATTTCAAATAGCATCTTCTCCCAATATTTTTTTTGCAGTTTTTACCACCTTACCAAAACCACTACTGAACACGTTGACCAGCTGTAATATATTCATTGTGATGCTGAATATTCCAGTCCCTTAATTTTTTTACTAGATTGCACAAGATATCAGCATTAAAAACAGTTCAAAAATCTAAGCCTGCATTCAAAACCACCCAGTCATTCTTTGTGGCCTAACTTTCTAAGAAAATTTTCAAGGCTTAATGGGGTGAAATTTTCTTGGTGAAGAGTCTGGTAGGCTTCACAATAATACATTTGAAAAAGCAATTTTTTATCATGGCAGATAATTAATAGTTTAAGATGTCTCAAATATCAGTAGTAGTTGCAGAACAATGATGTTATCTTCTATTTCTATGATTTTCAGGAGATTGATGGTTAAACAGTTCCTCTTACAGATATGATGAGAAAGAAAAATAATGCGCTCAAATTTTCTTCTTGAATAAACACAAATGTAAGCAAAATCAATAAAGAGCCATGAACCACTCAAGTAAAGTCACTGAGAAGTCCAATTACTTGAGAACAGTTAATCATTCAGAATGGAACAGGACATATGAATGGACATGATGAACATTTTTTCTTTTATGGGGGTCATTTTCTAATTTCATCAGAAAATTTTACTTTGTATTAATAGAAGTATTTCCTTGATTTTTTATTTTTTTTTTAACAGCAATGAGAATACATTGTATTCAAAAATGTTGACATGTTACAGGACAAGTCTAGAAATCAGTCTGATTTTTTGCCACAAAATTATCATGCAGCTCTAAGTGGTTCCGGTTTTAGCAATTTTCTTCACAGTAGCTAGTGTGGGACAATTTTTATTGATTTATGCTAAAAATAGTGTTGGTAATATAGAGATGTTTTTCTTATTGCTGAGCAGCACCTTCACAGCATCAAGGACTTCCCTGCTTCTGGTACTACTCCTCCAGGTAGGAGGCTGGGGCTGCACAAAGAGAGGGGATGGGAAATAACCAGGACAGCTGACCTCAGCTGACCAAAGGGTTATTCTGGACCTTACGGTCTTGTGGTCACTGTGTAAAGTGACCATACAGTGGGGGAAGAATAAAGAATCAGGGTGTTTAGAATGATAGCGTTTGCCTTTCCAAGTCACCATTCAGCATGATGGAGCTCTGCTTTCATGGGGATTGCTGAACATATGCCTACTCATAGGAAATGGTGAATGAATTCCTTGTTTTGCTTTGATTTTGTGAGCAGCTTTTTGTCTAAAAACTTCTTTATCTCAACCCATGACTTTTCATATTTTCACTCTTCCAATTCTCTCCCCCCATCCCACCATGATGGAAGCGACCAAGTGGCTGTGCGGGAGTTAGTGTCTGGGGTTAAACCACAGTACGAATGTAAAATGCAGGTTGCACTTTTGCCTGAAAGTATTATACTAGGCCAGTGATTTTTACAGAAATTCAAAATGCCATGCTGATACAACAAAAGAAAATACCATACCTTTTCACTAGCCATTTCTATCAGAAATGGAATGCATATTTGATGAATCTTTCCATTCTACTGAGTAGTTGCTAACATTTCTCCATAAATATCACATCCATAATTAAGAAAGAAGTTAGCCAGAGTAGTCTAGAAAGGAAATACAGAAAGGATCAGGGATACAGTTTAGTAAAAGGAAAGCTTGACTTACAAGGAGAGCCTAAACTACCAGAGTTTTCAGCCAGAAAGGAAAATACCATCAAGAGAAAAATATAGCAGCTTTAATGGACCTAAACGATTATTGAAGTTCCATCGCTCTACCTTTGCAGAATAAGTCAAACTGTGGTTGTGGAAAAAGGGTATTTGTAAATTTTTATTTAATATTATTTCACTGGGAAGCATTGGACTAGTTTGCAGGGGAAGTCTATGGAACTGCATCACAAGCGGCTTGGGGTTTTTATTCCTCTCTCCAAGACCAGGTCAGGAAAATAACTGCCAGGAAAAAGGAAGCACGATCCTTTTAAGATAGACCTGTGGTGCAGATGACCTTTGGAAATCCCTTTTACTTTTTATTTCTTATGAATCTGTGCTTCTACTCCATTATTCTATGCAATATCAGAAATTCTGTCAGAGCTTTGAAAAGGTTATAAAAGGACCTTACAACACAGAAATATCACTTTTCCTAATTTTGACCCAAATTGGAACCTGTGTGACAAAATCCCTGTCACGAACTTGTTGAAGATCAGCTTAAAATGCATTCCTGTTCCCTGGAATCCAGAACCTTGTATCTTCCAAATGGGTAAAAGTTACTAATTCTTGTTGCCAGGAGTCTGCTTGATCATCTCTAAGTGAACTCAATTATAAGTTAATAGCTTCTCTGCAGTGAGAAACGCAGAAATAGTAGACTTATACAGTTCATTGTACACAAAATCAAATGGGTTTTGTTTAGTTTTATTCTCCTTAATAACTTCAAAACAAAACCACATTTTAATGAACAATTACTATGTGAGACATTGATTTATTTTATGTGATACTGCAATTCTTATGTCCCCTTTGTCACAGGCAGAGTGGGAGCTCCAGACAAAATTTATTAGAGAAGTCCTCCCACTGAGTCAGAAAGCGTAGAAAGGACTCTTTTTGTCTTCTAAACTCCTCAGAGAAGAGCCTGGATCCAATCTTAGCCCCAGACTTTGTCAGCAGTTTAAACCTAAAGAGTTATAGAAGTGTGAGGAATATATGTACAACTTTATCCTTCAGCATTAAGGATCACAATATATTTCTACAAAAATGAGTGATTTAGTGTGATAAGTGATTTAGCAAAAATATCTTAATCAGAATCATTTACTGCAAAGTATAGAATCTAAAACTACTAGTATAGTATAGTAAAATGTATTCTGTCAAAGCAATTATATTAAAGCAATAATATTAAAGCCAGCAAAAAACTCCCAAACCCCCAAATTTTAAGTAGAGATTTATGCCCACACTAACAACTGTGGGCCAAGCTCTTTCTTTCAGCCTCAAGGAGATACCTAGAGGGGCTTCCTCATTCAAAGGAGGAATCTTGAGAAGGGATATATTAGAAGAACTGGCCATTTGAAAGTGGAACTGGACTCATGGAGTATAAAGTGGTTGACTGACAGTTGTATGTTTCCACACCAGCTACGCCAGGTTAGAATTTTTAGGTAAGAATGCTTTAAATCTGCCCCATCTTCACCTCACTATCAAGATGTTTAACTTTGGGGTTGATGAATCAGACTGATTTTAGCAGAACTCAGCACCAAAAGGAGCATGCCTTTCTCAATTCACCAATGATAGCTATGCAAAATAGGACATTCTGTGAGTTGTTTTATTCCATTCCAGGCAGAGCATCGTGCTACACTGACATTGTCACAATAGGGCACTTTGTATTAGGCAGAAGGTTTAAGGTTCAGTCTCAAAACTGGCCATGCTTTTATCCACCATCATGTGATTTTCTCCATGCTGACTGTAATACCCCTGTAACATGCAGAGACAGCATGTTACTGTGAGCAGTTGTGAGACGGCCATGGTAACCAGTGATAATCTTGCTCCACATGCTCTCTATTCTGGTGGATTTTTTAAAAAGCTGAGAACATATGTTCAGTGGTAATAAAAGTTCTTCACTGAAATTGTATTGATCACGGAAAGGTTTTTTTTTTTCTGTCTGACACACTTTTTTTTCTAACCTTGATGTGCAAAAATGCTGAAACATGCTTAGAAGCAGAACATAGGGAGAGACCAGTCAGGGAAAGACTAGCAAGATGCTAACTAGTATTTAATGAAGTTTTAGGGACCTGGGCTTAGACACTTCACATGCAGTTTTAAATAAATACATAAATCACTATCATCTTTATTTCAGGGGAAGTCATAGAAACAATCTTACTCAGGGACATGGAGCTACACCAGCATTTTATCATGGCAAGACTGAACACTAGGCTCCAATGTGAGATGCTATCAAGGCCACTGATGTTATATTTGCATTCCCAAAGACCTATTGCTGGCTGCATATTTTTTGCTACAATCTTAATGGGTAGCCAGCATGTCATAGACACCATTAAGCTACACAAAGATGTTCACCACGATAGCTAAGAGTTTGCACATGT
>NW_005054439.1:396228-419071 GCF_000277835.1 Geospiza fortis | reverse complement strand
TTGGGCACCTATTGAAGATGCCATGCCATGACTTTGACTTTTTCTTCCATCAAGGCTATTCTAAACTTGGCTGATCCTACAGAGTCACTTCTTAGAGCAGACTTTTTAGTAAAATTTTCATTGATGATAGTTGGTGCCATTCAAAAATAAAAAAGAAATAATACCTTTCCATCAAATCAAAAGATTCAAAGGAGAATGTATTGAGTTTTTCCTTCTTATGTCGTAGATGGAGAGAGTAAATCTTGTAACTGAGGGAAAAATTGCCCTTTTAGTAGCTGAATTAATTATCCTTGTTTCCAGCTATTTTTGACTTTTTATCTTTCTGAGCAGTGTACATTTGAAAAAGTTACTCTTTTTCATCTTCTGCTACACACAGTTTTCAGATAGTTTTACCACTCTATTAAAAACTATGGTGCTATGCTATGAGATTAAAAAAAAATCATCCAGCTGTCACTGAGAGCACTGTTCCCACATTTTATTACTGGCTGGCAGGTGGACAAAACACCCATTAAGAAACTAATATAAATTGGAAGGGATACTTAAAAAGCACTAGCACTGTCAGTAATGCTTTAAATATTTTACAAAAGTGTGATCTGTAGGCTTTGCCTTTAGCCAAAATCCACTCAAAGCAAACTAAGCCTAAAAAAACTGCTCTGCAATAAGTAGATACCTTCTAAGAGATATTCTAGCCAGCAAATCTCCCCCTTTGTGTTCTGAACAAAAGCTTCAGAAAAACTTTGAAAAATCCTCCATGAAAGATAGAAGAAAATGGGAGACAATTTTTTTCTACCTCTGTTTTTCTAGTTTGCTGCTGCGTTCCGTGGGTTTCTGGGCTTATATGAATCCAATCCGGCCAGCACAAATCCAAGCCCAGCACGGAACCAGCACAGACGAAGGACAAAAGACAAGGAGTGCTCTTCCTCCACGTGGGTGTAGGTATCCATTTATTAGCTTGAGACAGGACACTCAGGCGGTGCAGCCACCCAGGTGAAGAAAGAGACCCAGACAGCCTGCTATGGGGTTTTGTCCAGGGGAGAGGGGGCGGAGAAAGAGGACCGTGGCCAATGGGATGCCAATGGGGAGGGACCACCCGTGGGACAGCCACTGAACCAGGTATGGGAGGGAATACCCAGATGCAATGCAACAGTTTGCCTCACAAAAGATCTATTTTAACAGCAATGTCAGGCCAATTTGGTGTCAGCACCAAGTTCTGAAGTACATTCTAAAGTGCTGCTTCTCAATCCACTCCTGACGCCTTGAGAGGCTACCTAGAACAGAGGCTAGACAGCGTTAAAGGAATAATAGATATTTATTAATAGGCCTTCAAAGGATACACATTGGGCAGCACAAGAGCCCAGCCGCGGCTATACCAAAGATGGATGATGGGTCACACGTTTTATAACGTGTAACTTAGAACTTTTATAAGTTTTGGTCCATTTACATACTGAGGTTAATTGTCCAATTACAGCTTCAGGTTATGAAGTCCCATCCTCCCATGCTGTTTGTTTGCTGTTTTTTACAATTTTTGGACCCGAAGCTGCAATGATGTCCTTGGTTCTCAGGCTGGAAAAGGATTGTTTTGTCTAATGAAATTGAGAGGAGAGCTTGCTAACACTTTATATGCAGTTCAGAGCTATATACTAATGCAGCAGAGAATGTGGATAACATGAAAGCTAAAGCTTAAGGCATTACTTCATGCTATTCTCATAAAAAAAAAAATAAATGCTTTTCTTGAACTGAGCACAATGACAATGAACTTTTGGGAAAAGAGAGCATGCAGAGAAAATAAACTCATATATATTTTATTATATTTGCTACATATACAAATTATAATATTTACAACTGAGATATTGGTAAACCTAGATGCACTTATGTTGTAGGGGGTCTCTGTTTTCTGTTGTACAAGATGGAAAATTCCTGGTGATATAACAGCAAGATTTTAAAATTCATTCAAGTTTGCTGAGGTACTATTTGACTGGGGAATAGTAAAGGGTAAGAAGTGATCTTCTCAACTAAAAATCTGGTTTTTTTGCTCTGAAGAAAAGCAAAACTTCTGCAAATTGGGAGCTAAATGACAGATGAGATAATGAAAAATTACTCTACTAGAGAAAGATAATTCTGTACTTACTTTCTTCAACATGTCATTTATGTCCATACAGGAAACTAGAAAAAATAATATCCCTGGATATCTCCAAATGTCTCCTATCATGCCAAATGGAAAATCTGGGAAGTATGGGTGTCAGATACATGAACTAAATGAGCAATTGGTTGAAGGAAGAGCCCAAAATGACTTACACTGAAAAAGGAGTTTTGAGACTGAAAGGCACATGCCTGATGAATTTCTCTAGAATACAATTTGGGATCAGTTTCATTTACTCTTTCATTTAATGATACTGACAAATTAGTCAATATACATTCATGAAATTTGCCATCACTGCACACTTTGTGAGCTATCAATACAAAGGAGTCTTGGAGAAAGAATAGCTGACCTTGAAGACTGGAGAGATATAAATGGATGGACATCTTTGTTATGAAACAGAAGTTCACAACCTTGGGAAGAAATAATGAGCTGAGAGATCACTAACTGGCAGCAGAAATAAAAAATTATACAGACTTCTTGAATTAATCACAGGAGGTAAATTGATGAAAATAAACTTGGCCCTGGATATTAAAAAATCAAATACAATCCATAACTAGGAGCAAGGTCTAGCAGGCATAAGGAACTAAGAAGAGAGATAAGTGACAGGGAAAAAAAAAAAGCAAACAGAAATCTCTTTGAACCTTGTCTTAAAATAAGAAATTCAGAACATCAAATGAAATTATCAAAGAAGCTTAATAAGAATATACATTTTCACAATATGTATAATCAATATTGTGGATTTTATCACATGAATGAATTCTATGTGATGTTGTAATGAATCTTATGTCATGTCAGAAATATAAATGGGATATAAGGTAGTCAAACTGGATGCAGGATCCCAAGGAAAATTCCTTTACCTATGCTCATAAAGTCATATATTTTTCATGTCTTTCCCAGTGTCTATGTTCATAGCCCATTCCCATTCTATATTTTCAAATAAAAATCTTATCATGTTAATCTCAATTTTAGTTGCAATACAGTGATAGATGTATACACATATAAGTGTGTATATAATAGATATTAAAGTAAATCATCTGTACACTATTTCAAGAAGAAATTGAATCATAGACATTGCAATCAAAAAAATCTTATTTGGTGTAAGAAGTCTACATGTGTAGATTGTATTTAATAACTTTAAAGGAAATTTTAATATTTCTACTAAGCCTCATTAAAATAAAGCTCATCTCATCTTGCCCCTAACAAAACAAATCAAACTGTGATAACCAATAGAGGGAAGACAAAAACACAAAATTAAGCACCAAAAGACTAAACCAAATACCAGACTATTAAACAGAGTACTAGTACCCTAAGTAGCAAGGCATATAATTTACTGTATCCTTCACCACAGAGGTATTTCAAGAAATGTGCTAAATAGTATTTTGGGTTTTTTTTTCCTTTTCATGCATTCATTTAAGACCACCCTGTCTCCTTATCCCACTCCCCTTTACAACACTGCTCGGTGTTGAAGATTGCATGCAAGATGTTTTCCATTACCATCTGTATGGCTGATTACCTTGTCAAGTGAGCAGTTTGCCTTATCTCTCTCTTTGAATGACCACATTCACACCTTCCTCGGGAGGGGACCTCCGCTGATAACAGACTATTGAATATCGGTGCATGACTGATAAGAACTATAACATCCCATTGTGAGATGCTCCGCCCAGAGGGAGGAGCCAAGCACTGCTACCCCATATACTCCAAGATTCTGAAATTGCAGTTTCAGTTTATTTCTCCACGAGATTCCCCAGAGGAACAGCAGCTACCTTTTCCTCCTGGATCTTCAGAGGAAGACTACATCCTTCTCTACAGAACCCCCTTGCTCCAACAGAACCACACCTGATACTTCAGAGGACTGCAGCCACATTTTCAATCGGACTGCCACCAACACCCGGACCCACAGGGTGTCAGGTTGGGTTCTGACTCTGTCAGTGTTGTTCCAGTGGACTGTATTGTTTATTTTATTCTTTTTATTTCTTCCCTATTAAAGAACTGTTATTGCCTGCTCCCATATCTTTGCCTGAGAGCCCCTTAATTTAAAATTGTAGCAATTCGGAGGGGTGGGGAGGGTTTACATTCTCAATTTCAGGGGAGGCTCCTGCCTTCCTTAGCAGACTCCTGTCTTTCAAAACCAAGACAGAATGTAAATGAAAGGGGTGGCCTGTCCTTTAAGAACATACCTCTCGATGTTTTTGTTTTTGAAAGTCATTCTTTTCCTTTATATTTGTGACCTAAATGTTCTCCTTGATGGCTTTACAGAAAATTCTTTGTGTGTTTTCTTCATTAAGTTAAAGTGATTTTACCTTAATGTAATTTCCTATTGCTTTTTGAAAATTTTCTGTTCTGCTACATTTCTGCTTTCTGGAATTTGTTTGGTTTTAGTTGGTGGCATAGAATACACTTGAAGCTGTCCCTCTGAAGTTTGATTCAGAAGAAAATATCAAAACTCAATTTGGAAATGGTTCTGGCCAGTCTGTCTTGGTTAGACTTAGGGCTGAAGCCAAATTTAGATGCAGCAAGTTTGCTACTGGCAATACAGACTGCAACCTTTAAGTGCCTAGAGTAGTGTCTAAGATCATGCTTCATTAGCAACAGGATCATGTGAAAGATGAGCTGTGGCTTGGAGGATGTGCTGTAAATGGTGATCCCCTGATACTCTTCTGAATTTCCCACACAGCCTTGGCATTTGCCTGGAAGATAAAGCATCCTTCCTATTGCTTTTCACTTCCTGGTAGGTGGGAGGCTTTTCAAATGTGAGTGCTGCTCTTGTGCCACTATGGTGGCCCTTGCAAACACATGCGAGTGAGAGGCCCTACAAATGTTGGCTGTGCTCATAGAGTTGGTAAGTGTAAATAATCCCTCTGCCAGACAAATTCTGTAAATCTGCTGGCTTTTAAAAAATGCCAAAATCCCACTGCTTTAAGGTATGTGCTCCTACCCAAGCCAAGCATTTACATATATTCCTGTTGGGACCTTGGCTCTGTGCAGGCTTTTTTGCTTAAGGGAATTGCTTTCTGGCTCTTTACAGCTCTCTCTGTATCTAACTACCACATAGACCCTGCTGGAACATGAATGGAACACTAATGGGATAAATACAAAAATATCCAGTAGGTGACAGTATCAGTGCATGTGTGTGAAGGGGTACTGGGGCAAGTGGTAGTAACTTACATTAAAAAACCAAAACCGTGTTTATTCACTAATTTTATGTCTTAATTTGGTGGTTTAGGTTCACACGCAGCTTTTTCACTGATTTGTCTTCAATTTCGCTTGTTGTGTTTTGGTTCCACCGCCCCACCCCGCCCCCGCGGATTGAGGAAGTGATCGCATTCTTGCTAGTGCTAAACACATCTCCTTTTGCAGCGTTGGCAGGGCGTGTCTTGTGATAAACGGGAGCACTAGCTGGTCCTAGTAAAGCCGAAATACATGTTTCAAGTATATACTTAGCAGCCTTAGCGGATGTTTAAATGTTAAATTCATGTCTGTTTAAACTCTTTATACTAAATAAAGTACTCTTTGCTTCGTGGGGTTTTTTTTTTTCCCTAAAGCTGAGAGATTTAAACTAAGGTAAGCTAATGTCCACGAATTCACTTCTTGAGGTGTTTGGTGGTTGTTGTAGAGAAGGTTTGATTAGCTTGGGTTTGTTACTTATGTAACATAAAAAGCTTAATCTATTCTGGTTCTTTAGCTGTCGTAATATTGGTAGCTCTGATTACAAAACTAGTGCTCTGTTTGGAGAGCCTTTTGATGCCTGAACTGAAGTCTGGAAACAATTTATCAAAAGTGATAAAATACCTTGAGCTTAAAGTTCCTTCTTCACCTTGAGCTTTTTAATGTCTGGTAATGGAATAGCAGGCTAAAACATTTTTTCCTAGCTTTTGTGGCAGGTGGGCAAAAATGCAGAATTGTAAACCTTATCCAAATGTTGTAACAAAAAATGAATGAAATTTATGTAATGGAATGATGACTTACTGACCTTGTTACAATGATTTCCTTAGTAATTGGATACAACTTAATGACAGGGAGCTGTACTCTTTAAGTCCTGTGCTACTAAAATTCCATTTTAAATGTAAGTCATTCTGTAATATCTGTCATGATATTTTGTCTCTTTTTGCAGTATTACTTTAGAAGCATTTTTTTTCATTAACTTGTAATAAATCAGTCCTCTTACAGGGACCAATTATTTTGCTGCTTAAAAATTATCAGCGTGCCTCCTTCCACCATCCTGCTTTGCCCTGTTAGGTGCATGTTAGCCATCATAATACTACAAACACTTGGATGCTCCACTTCTGCTGTGAAACTGGTTCCATTGGAAATGAATAGAATTTTTCTTTAATAAGTCAAAAACTTATAATGACAGTCTATGAGACCAGGAAGTGAATAACTTAACTAGTGTTCATTAAAGTAAACAATAACACTGTCTAGAAGTACTCTTTTGTTGTATGTGAAATCTGTACTTAAAAAATATTTAGTTCTTATCTGCATAATGTTCCTGACCTAAATAGTTGGGATGTTTGGAATTGCCACTTGTGAAAGACACTGCCTGAATTGGGTAAATAGTTAAGGCTGGGGTTTTGTTGTATTGCTTTTTCCTTTTTTCTTACGTAGATTATTTCAGGTCTGTGTTGGTGTTAAGATTTGTAAGCACAATAGAATGTAACACCCTCTACTTCTAAAATGGTATAAAAAACACAATAAAATTTAAGAATACTAAAGAAGAAAAAAAAAAGAAAGAAAAAAAAGAAAAATCAAGACAAACCTCACCCAGTCCCCAAGCGTACACTTTGCACCCACACAGAACCCATTGGCTGATTCAGTGGGCTGTGTTCAAAAGTGAGGTGTAAAGAGCAGAAATGACACACAGTGTAAGCAAAACTAAGGATGGCATAACTGCAGTGATGAAATATGCTGAAAAGTGTAATCTATAAACCTATACACTATTCTCATCCAGTCAATGAATAAATAGAAATAATTTATTGATACTCTGTTAGAAGAGAGTACATTTCTACATGTGTTGATACTTGGACATATGTGTGTGAGTATGTAACTGGACTGTTCACAATAATCTTTTACTTTAAGGCTTTTGTCTTATCAAGAGCTTAGAGCTGTGTAGAAGATGGGATGTAAATTTGCTTGAGATATTTGCCATATTAGTGACTTGGAAGAGGCAGATTACTGCTTCTGATGGCACAGAATCAGACAGGTACATTTTTTGTAGTTTTGCTGTCAAAGACTGCAAGAAGATTTCCTGAAAATTGTGTGTTTCTGATGATAGTAGAGATGGCAAGGGTTCTGTGCTGCTTTAATAATAATGTATGGGAAAGTGTTTCATCTTTTGTATAAATCTTAGTATGAAAATGGATTTTTTTTGTTTGCCAGATCAACCAAATAAATTTTTGTTATATGTGAAGAAAAAGGAAATATGCTTTCCTATTAAGCATACTTGTGAGGAAGTCTAGGGGTTTTTGTGGCTTGTATTCATGTAATAACACTATCACCCAAGTACCACTACCCCAAACAGAGAAAACCCATTAATATTGGCATCACCAGCCATGAGGTTTTTAAGCTGGTATGGTTTACTAGTCTAAAAATCAGTCTAAAAATTAAGTTTAGCCAACTTAATTGTTTAATCTGACCTCTCTGTGTGTCCCCTTCTATACTTTTGGAGAATGATAGGCATTCCTACAAGACATCAAAATTTCACATGAAACATTACTTAAATGTGTGGGCTAATTCACCTGTTAGGATTTCTTACTGCCTGCCTGCAGTTAACTTTGCAGGGAAAATCTAGAAGATACACCAGTATCTAATTCACCAGTTTGCTAACAGTATGTGGGATGAATCTTCCTGTAGGTGATTATTTCAGCATCTTACCTTGTAGGTCTCCAGAGTGCTGCCAAAATAAATGTATCCTCAATATTTATTGAATGGAAACCTTAAATTCAGAGAAGTTGATGTTACAAATTGGTAAGTTTGCAAGTCTCACTGTTTGATGTTAGGTCACAAATGCTGAGACTAACCCACAAGTCACAAACTGAATTCTCTTGTAGCCTGTGTACAGCTGTATTGTTGGCTGGTCTTGCATGAGGAAAGTGCCAGAACCCGAAGGTTTAGGTTCTAGATTTGGCATTTCCTGAATCTGAAAGAACTGAGGTTTTGATTAGTATCAAATGATAATTACACTGTCTCTTGGCGGGATTTTGACCCATAGTAAATGTGTGGCAAATCTCACATTTTAATATAGAATGAATCCTTGACAGTATTTGTATTACAGTTAAGTTCTTTATTCTGAGGTATGTCCTTCTGTCATAATGCAAAATAGGTAGAATAAATGACAAATGCAAGTTCAGAGCAGTTTGCAGCTTTCACTACACTGAGCTGGAATTATCTTCAGTTATCCATGACTGTGAGACATGTGCTGCCATCAAACAGGCCAAGCGATTGAAGCCCCTGTGGTATGGTGGGCGGTGGTCTAAGTACAAGTATGGGGAGGCCTGGCAGATTGACTACATCACACTGCCCCAGACACGCCAGGGCAAGCGCTACGTGCTGACCATGGTGGAAGCCACCACTGGATGGTTGGAGACCCACCCTGTGCCTCATGCCACTGCCAGGAACACCATCCTGGGCCTGGAAAAGCAAATCCTGTGGAGACATGGCACCCCTGAGAGAATTGAGTCAGATAATGGGACTCATTTCAAGAATGGCCTTATCAACACCTGGGCCAGGGAACATGGCATTGAATGGATATATCATATCCCCTATCATGCACCAGCTGCCGGGAAAGTTGAACGGTGCAATGGACTACTTAAAACTACCCTGAAAGCACTCGGGGGGGGGACTTTTAGAAATTGGGAAATGAACCTAGCAAAAGCCACCTGGATGGTCAACACCAGAGGGTCCATAAATCGAGCTGGTCCTGCCCAGTCTGAACCACTGCACACAGTGGATGGAGATAAAGTCCCTGTTGTACACATGAAAGGTATTTTAGGAAAGACTGTTTGGATTACTCCCACCTCAGGCAAAGATAAACCCATCCGTGGAATTGTTTTTGCTCAAGGACCTGGTTGCACTTGGTGGGTAATGCAGAAAGATGGAGAAAGCCGTTGTGTACCACAGGGAAACCTAGTCTTAAGTGAGGACTGTGTGTAAGGTTTGGGTTTTGTTTGTTTGTTTTTTTTTGTGATACAGATGGAAATAGGAAAAGGGGTGGATAATGTTGAAGATTGCATGCAAGATGTTTTCCATTACCATCTGTATGGCTGATTACCTTGTCAAGTGAGCAGTTTGCCTTATCTCTCTCTTTGAATGACCACATTCACACCTTCCTCGGGAGGGGACCTCCGCTGATAACAGACTATTGAATATCGGTGCATGACTGATAAGAACTATAACATCCCATTGTGAGATGCTCCGCCCAGAGGGAGGAGCCAAACACTGCTACCCCATATACTCCAAGATTCTGAAATTGCAGTTTCAGTTTATTTCTCCACGAGATTCCCCAGAGGAACAGCAGCTACCTTTTCCTCCTGGATCTTCAGAGGAAGACTACATCCTTCTCTACAGAACCCCCTTGCTCCAACAGAACCACACCTGATACTTCAGAGGACTGCAGCCACATTTTCAATCGGACTGCCACCAGCACCCTGACCAACAGGGTGTCAGGTTGGGTTCTGACTCTGTCAGTGTTGTTCCAGTGGACTGTATTGTTTATTTTATTCTTTTTATTTCTTCCCTATTAAAGAACTGTTATTGCCTGCTCCCATATCTTTGCCTGAGAGCCCCTTAATTTAAAATTGTAGCAATTCGGAGGGGTGGGGAGGGTTTACATTCTCAATTTCAGGGGAGGCTCCTGCCTTCCTTAGCAGACTCCTGTCTTTCCAAACCAAGACACTCGGTTACATGAACTAGGTTTTGTGCTATACACAATTACATGTTTCCAAATTAGCTCTCTAAATAATTTTCTATTACACTTGCAGTACCTAGCTTAACCCAGCAACACACCCTCTAAGAGTGTGTGTGCTCCTGCTGCAGGCTTTGGTTTTTTGCTTGAATAACTATGTTTATGATAACGCTTGCTTGCTTGCTTGCTTGCTTTTTGTTAGATGAGGTTGCAAATTTCCTTCCAAATTGCAGTGTTTGCAAGTACACCCACATGCTTAAGCTGATAAATGAAATGCTTACAACGCATGATTATTATGAACAATTTTAATGAGACAAAATTCAGCAGAAGACCAAGCAGTTCTGCAAAAGTTCAATATATGTAACACTGCTGTCTTCAAAGAAAGCTATGAATTTGTTGTATAGAAGGAATCAAGGTCACAACAGCAAACATGGTGAGGCATCTTGATGGGTAACTCCCCTGTCCCTCATGATCCAATAAAGTTACACTGAAAAGTAAAGAAACATCAGACTTAAGACCAGAAAGTGTAGCTCATATTCAGTAAGAAACACAGCTCTGCTACCGTAAAATCTACACAGCTCCCCAAAGCAAGTAGTGGATGATACTTTACAAACTTTATAAGCCTCACCCATTTCCATCCAAAATAAATCTTTTTTATTTAGTTAGACTTAACAGTCCCAGCTAATATTTACTTGGGATTTATTTACTTTAGTATCAAATTTTTTTGTCATCATCATTGAGTCAAATTCTGACTTTCAAATTCTGCACCTGATCCTAGCGCAGACTGAGGAGAGTGAGGGGTTAAATTCCTCATTTTTGCTGCAGTCTTCTGGCTGCTTGTATATGTTAAGTAAGTGGAGCATGAAAAAGAGCAACTAAGAAAAGGAAGGAGAGAGCGGGGGAGGGAGAAAAGTTTCCTAACCACCTACTAATCTGGCTGCTGTTAAATACAATATAGTCTAAATTTGGTGGGAAATTCCATTGCTGAATTCTGGATTTGACAATTATAAATTATTGCATAATGCTCAGTTCAAAGAGTCTATCAAACATCCATTTTGATCACAAGTGCACACAGAAAACATTTCTTAATAACATTCAGTGATGATATTAAGGACAAAGGAAAGGAAGAAGAGATGAAGGGCACACCAATTACTAGATCTCTGTAATAGCAGTTATTTTATAAATTAAAACTCCTAAATTATCTTAAAGACAACTGCAGTCATGCTGGAGAAGAAGGTAGAAGGAAAAGAAAAATGAAAAAGTATTGCCAGCAATTCATGCCCCATCCCACTCATCCCAACACCTCTGGCTCGAATAGTCCCCATTTCCATGAAGAATGAGCAAAGTGCCTCAGATGAAGGGCATGTCTGACAAGACCCTTAAATCTCAAATTAAAACCAGTAGTTCTTTTACAGAAATATGGAACACTTTTTTCCTTGCTATTCTAATTCAAAGCTTTTTTGTGTGGGCATGTTCGTCGAGGGAAAGCAGAGGGGCAGGTACTGATCTGTTCACTCTCATGTCCAGTGACAAGACTCAAGGAAATGGCATATAGCTAGCACAGGGAAAGTTTAGAATTAAAATCAGAAGAAGCTTTTTCACCCAGAAGGTGTTAGGGCACTGGAACAGGCTCCCCAGGGAAGCAGTCACAGCGCCAGTCTGACAGAGTTCAAGAAGCATTTGGACAATCCTGTCAGGTACATGGTGTGAATATTGGTGTGTCCCGTGCAGGCCCCGGAACTGGACTCTGTGATCCTGATGGGTCTCTTACAACTTTGCATATTCTATGATTTTATGACAGTTCTTTCAGGAGTGCAATTTTCTTCTATCTCAACTTCCAGAAGTATATGCATAGTGACACTGTAGAAACTCATCTGCCACAGGCAACAATTTTCTCTGATAAAACCGTATTCACTTCTTTTTGTAGAGAGGTTTTGTGTTTCATTTATTGAGATTAAGGTTGTAAGTCTTACTGAGACAAATGGAATTTTAAATAAAATATGGTAACTGGAGCATTTTTACTGTTTCAGTTACCATAGACCTGACATCAATGAATGAACAGGGATTTCTCCCTTGCCTTGTATCGCTTTTTTTATCCATCTTCCATCTCCAATTTGTCTGTTACGGAGCGCTGTTACCCTCTACATTCTTGATACATGCCACAGACACTGGAAAGGTATTGTGATGTGCCTGGATGTCAAATTAATCAGAACCACAACAAAGAAGTGGGAAACAAGGAGCCAAAGACAGGGAGAACATTAAAAACTGTTCTCAAAAGAATTGTATACTATGTATTCCCTTCTACCACATGGCCAAATGAGGCTTGAGCAACCCCCAGGTAGCTCCCACTCCAAACTCTTATCACATTATCACCCATGTTTATTTGTTGTCAGAAGCTTGGGTAAATTCAGCCATGATATCAATGAATACATAGGAATTAATGTATTCCTTCTTTTTGAATATGATACAAAACTGTACCAGGCTAATTGGAGAAAACAACAGTCCTCCTAGTCCCTCAGTAAATTTAAAATTGCACAGAGCCACATAACTTGCTATTTTTAATTTCAAGATAATTAAAATACTCCCCCACAGCCTTAGAGTTCCCAGTGTCTCCCACAGGAAAAATAAAATAACCTTCCTTCTTTTTAATTTTTAATTGTCTGTTGTTACACTACAGATATAGATCTAGTATTTCAAGTGGAATAAATAGGCCACCATTGAGGACACAATTGAGGTTACCATCCCTGGGGTTGACCTGTACTGTAAAAAGCCTCACTGACAGTGACATTGTCCCACATCTACACGACATGTTTGCTGATAAAGCAACTACTGATGCATAAGCAAACCATAAGGTTCACAGTGCGAAATGAGATTTTTGTGTTTTTTTAAACAGATCACTACTGGAATCCAAAGTTAGTCTTAAGAACAGGTAGAAAACAACACTCCTAAAATTTTCATATAGTCAAAATAAATGCAGTTCAAATTCAGGGAAATATACCAAGAGATTTTTATACTTAGGAAAGCAATGAAAGTAATGAAATAAATAAACATATTTTCTTACTAATTTTAAGAACAATTGCACAAGTATTAAGAAAAACATGTTTTCAAGAATTTGAAGTGCTCATTCCTAAGTTTTAAAAGATCATTAGAAGAATGATAATCCAACTACTTGCAGACTCTTCTAGTTTTGTTCTAATTGTTGACGTTGTAACCTTACATTCTATTCAAAATGTCATAGAAATTTTGGATAAAATTAAACTTAAGTCAGACCACTGAGAAACACAATTTGAAATACCCCCATTTAACTCATAAGCTAATGATAGCTTCTCTCCAGGAGTGCTTTTTTAATGGATTATATACTTTATCTCTTTTTTTATAGACTGTATTTCTGTAGTTTAAAGATACATCTAAGACTATGTTATTATAACCAAAGATACAGTGCTGATTGACAATATTAGTCTGCCAGAGAAAACAGAGCAAATGAGGACAATTAGACCAAAAGATCATCTGCATATATTGCCCATTTCAAAAAACAAACAACTATTTTACTTCCTTATGTATTGATAATTCATCTTGGGTTTTTACAAGAAATCTAACTTTAGTTAAAATATTTGTGTCCTGTCTTTCCTCCCTAATTTATTTCATGCTTTAGTTTCAACTACTTATACCACTGCATTTTCCCTCATTCTCTCCTTTTTTGTCCAAAATTAGCTACTGGCGCAGTGTAAATTGTTTTAGCTCTTCAGATATGCGGCTGCGCGCAAGGCTGAGCCCGGCTGGCTCCACAAGGAGAGAAAAGCGCAGCCAACAGCCTGGTTGGGTCGGCTGATGTGGCCACGACAGCCCTCGTCCCAAGCAGGGGACGACTGGGGCGATCAGCCGGCTATCGAAGACCTCCCCACGGCAGTGGTGGGGAAGGCGTCTCCGATGGAGGCAAGGCTGAGCGCAAGGCAGCTGAGAAGTGTTGGTGAGGCGAAGAAATGCGCGAGTCAGGCAGTGGTCCGCAGCAAGGAACGGTTTATTAAAGGGAAAGGAGTACAGAGTAAGAAAGGAAACTGTGAGCAACTGCCCAGGATCCGCCCCTCGGGTGGGGCAGTTAAAGGATCCCCGAGGGGTGGAACGGATCCCAGGCGACCAATAACAATACATGACGCAATGATGAGCATAAGACATACACAAATCACGGCACGGCAAAGGAGTGGCTTCCCTCTCTGTTCCAATCATCCCCTGCCCAGGGTAGAAGTTTCTAGGGTTGGGGAGTGGGCAGGAGATGACGGGCAGGAGGGTTGCCAGGGAAACCGGGGAGGAGGAACTATGATAATAAGGTAAAACAAGGAGGGGTTTACAGATTGACATAAAACTGGAAACAAAAAGGCGGGAGTTGCCATAGCGATCTTGATGGACAGTTAACTCGCAGGGAGAAGAAAGGGGAGGGAGGTCTGAAACAGAGCCTTTTTCAACTGAACAGGGAAGCCATCTTAAGCAACATAGAGCAATAAGTAAAACATTCTGAAAACACAACTTGGAACTGAACAGAACAACTAAGACACACCGCAACACACATATATTCATCAAGATATCTCTGGTACTTCTTAACTTGTAAATCTTCCTCAATTTTATTTCCCAATAGCCTGCTAGATTTGGGATAACAAATAAATGGGATCTATTTGGAAAGAGCTTATATGTCTTCTCCTTCCTCAGTTGTAGTGCAAATTCAGCTGTAACCTTCAAGAGGCCTTCTGGTGACTTCAAGCTGCCAAATAACAGCTGAGCAGCCACCAAGTGTCACAAAGATCTGACATGACTTGTGTCAGTGTGGTCATAGGGATAAATATTTTCAGTCAGTTCTTATAGAGCAGTGCAGTAGGCTTTCACTTCACATATGGCATCCTATTATTTTTAAGAAATGAACCTGTTTATGCAAACCTACAGCAATTGGGTCAACATGTAGTGTGTTAATAAATGGATTTATTAGGAAGTAAATTTAGCGGCATCGCAACAGGCGCTGAAAGGTTCACATGATGCATGAGAAATTTAGGTATTTCTAGAATGAAATTACAATGGTAAAGAACAAATAATTAAAATACTGAGTATGTTAATATATTTCTAAAATAAGAGTAGTAATTCAACATTTTCATTAAGTCATCAGAATCCATGCTTTTCCAAAGGGATGTTACCGATATATACTAATTTTCAATTAACTGAACTTTGTAAATCTAATATTGTCATTTCCATAGCAATAAAAATTATTGAACTGCAATTTATAATATAGTAATTAGGAAAAAACCACGCAGCAGCAGCAAAAAAAAAAATTTAAACATAAATAATTAATTATAGGGAAAAAAGAACAGATGGCCACATTATTCAAAGAAAGAATATTAACTATAGAGGCCTTATTTCAGTGGCAACAGGGTTATTGTTAAAATTAGTAGTAATAATGCCATATTTATTTTAAAAACCCCTGAACTGGATGCTCAGAAACAATTTTACTTTAAGTATTTTCTGTAAAATAAAGTCAAGATATTCTTCCTATCTTGGAAACATCATCTTGTTATGAGCTAAGTCATTTCCACCAGCCTGTACTAGACCATATCTGATGGTCTCTAATGACACTAAACAAAAACTGCATTAAAGAACCAGTGAATTATAGATATTGCTGTAAAAATAACACATCCCTCACAAATCCTGTCTTTGATGAGTGTTCTCCATCTCAGTGGGCAGAATACTTTTACTTGTCTGTGCCCCTGTTCATAACAGATTGATGCAGACTTTAGATAAAAGTTGACTGTGAAAAATGTAAAGAAGTTACTGTGGATCCAAAATACCAGCCAGTGGTTCCTCTGTTGTATTTCCCTTTACTGGAATGAACCTAGACTTATTTCTGTCGGAAGGCCCTGTCTTGCAATGGCAGAGTATCTTTAGATTCACCTCATGTAGTAGATCAAGTTTGATATATTGAGTAATTACTAAATTACTGTAATAGTGCATAAAGGGAAGCATGTGTGAGAATCTTTGCAGAATCAGGACTGAGGAGAAATTTACCTTTCTAGGGGATACATTTGGTAGCTACCAGTTGCTAATTTAGAATTTAGAAATATATGATTTTAAATGCACCAGTATTTAATCCCAAGTTCTCCCTATCCCTAATGGTTTCGACAATGGCAATTATTATTGACCCACTGTCCCCACTGCCAAAGATTGCTGATTTTCTATCACACTTTAACAACTAAGTTTACAGGCTTGGAAATAAAAGCCTAATTCAATTTTTTGATCTGCTTTGAAGCAAAAGAACCAGAACAAGTATGAATTAAGACAATCTGAAAAATTGAAAACTATATCAACTGCAACAGATAAGCAAAAAGTCATTTATTCCAATAGTGTAACATCAATTAAGAAAAAACATTTCTCTTCCAAAGCACCTGTCTCTTGTTAATATAAAGTAGAAAAAATTTTGTTGTCGTTTTCTGATTTTTTTTTACTGCCATTATCTTGAATACTGTAGTATTGGCCTATCAAATGCACTTATACTAACTAAATCAAATACTTTCAGTTGTCTAAAGACAGAAAATTAAATAGTATAATTTCAAATTACTAACTTGATTTTGATACCCAGGAACATTATAATGCTAGGAAATCAGTAATTTTGGTAGAAAATCTGAAATGTCTAGGAAAGTTTGACTCTTACATCTAAGAATATGCCTTCTAAAATGTAGGTTTCTTTGAAGGTATTTTAGGTTCAAAGTCCTGAATCAGCAGTCACATTTGGAAGTCTTGTCTGTGAGATTCCTCCCCAGTGTCAGAACACTGCTGTCCAGTGCTGCTCAGAAGAGAGTGCTCTTCCCCTGCTCTTTTCACAAACACTTGTGATGATGTAATAGGACAGAAGAAAGCACAGACTGAGCAGATTCCTACTTATGACAGTGTGGACTTCAGGTTTCAGTTAGGCTCCACAGCTAACATTTCCTTGACTGACAGATCTTAATTAATAGAGCCTGATAGACATCTTAATTAATAGGCTTCTGGTAAACATCATGCCCAAAAATAAAAGATGGTGCAAAAGAAGAAGAAATTGAAGCAATTAATCTGACTAGATGCCTTGGAGTACCTTGAGAAGAAATTGAAATTTCTCATTAATAACCAATTGTATTAAAGATACCAAGTGGAAATCTTTGAAAACTAACAAAACTAAGGAAAATGTGTGTCATAATTCATCTTTCCTTCCAGGTAGAAAGACAATTAAAGGACCTACATTTAATTTGTTTTCTCAGCTTATTTGAGAAGCATTTAACTCCATTTAGCATGGAGTCCCCCATCTCCCAGTTCTCTTAGCACAGGTGAGATCATTCAAAACAAGATATGGACTGTAGACAGTAGAAAATTCCTATCTAATCTCAAGTTCTTGCTTTTGTTTGGGAAGGATCAATTCACCTCTCAAGTGTTACACCTTTACATTTTATGTCTTTCTTTTCTCTTGTGAGTCAGGCCCTTAAAATAAAATAGAATTTTCATGATTGGATATCAGGTTCTTATTTAGGGCTAGCAAAGGTACATTGGATGTATTTGTCTCAGGGGCCTAAGGTTCATCTGTAAATAGAAAGCGCACATCCTTAATAACAATTTTTCTTTTTTCTCAAGACTTTCAGATATTTGCCAGCCTGGTTGGGGATACTGTTCTATGCATACAGCAGCATTAATGAAAGTCAAGTGGGCATATAGAAGTGATCTGTGAAGGCTATCTACCTGTACACAGATGCATAAAGTGAAGACAAATGTCCTATTTTGTGTTACTTCCACCCACAGCTAGTTTTGAATATTTTGCCTGCTAAATATAATTTCTGAGTATCTCAAATTGATGAGGCACATTTTCAATTAATATCAGAGCTATATTTTTGAAATATAGCACAAGTAAAAGATTACATAGAGAAGTGGCCTGATATCTTGTTATGCATTATGCTGGTATTTATTTGACTACAGAGGAATAGCAAGACAGAATTAAACAAAGACAAAACAGACTATAATGTAATGAAAGACACAAAAAGGATAAGAAAAAGGTAAACAAAGCTAAGAATATCAGTACCAAACACCAGTGCACCCACGAAAATCATTTACACGTTTTCCTCTGCTATAGTTAAGCAGATGAGGTGAAAAGCTCAGGACGTGAGATATGGATTAGAAGAAAACACTTTAAGGGCAAAACAGGTTTAAAACTTTAAAAAGTATAAAGAAAAATTTATTAACAGAATTAAAACAGGATAATCAGAACTAAAAAGAAACCTTTAGAACACCTTCCCCTGCCCCAACAACCCTTCTTTCCTTCCCACTGACAGCACAGGGAGACAAAACATGGGATCTTTAGTCAGTATGTCACTTCTGAAAATATTTTTTCAATTCACTTAAGGAGAAGAGTCTCTTTTGCTATGCAATCGAGTCCTTCCCTTGGGAGACAGTTCTCTGTGAACTTTTTCAATGTGGTTTTAATTTTCACAAATAACAGTCTGCCCAAAATCCGCAACAAGAAGTCCCTCCCATGTCTTCCAGTCTTTCAACAACTGCTTTTTGGGGGCCATTTAGTTTATAGGGTGCGGTTTTAAAGGATGAGCTGTTCTAGAGTATAAAAGCAAAGTCCTCTTCCTCTGTCTTTGGAATGAAGGGCTCTCTCTCTCTCTCTCTCAGAGAGAGAACAGAGTTCAATCCTCTCACCAGATCACAGCTTCTCAGCATCCACAAGCTCCAGCGTGGGGGCCTTTTTCTCATGGGCTGTGGGTGAATGCTGCATCTCACCATGCACTTCATGAATCATAGCGAAACAGGTTGTTCCTTTGCAGCAACCTTGGTGCCACCATGTTGTTCTCCTCACCTGTCTTCACCTTTTCCTTGTTCCTGACTCAGGAGAGAATTGGTGTTCATAGGTCTCTTTGTTCCCAACTTCTATCAATTGAAACAGTTTCTGTAGAGTTCTGCAGCACTGAAAGGTTGATCTTATCCAGGTTCCACATTTGGGGAATCACTCGCCATGTGTCTCTCTCTGTTGGTCACGTGGCCTCCACCAGCACTACACAGGCCACACTGACTGACGGCTCCACTCTGCACCTTTTCTTCATGCGAGATGGCATAAAAAAGGAAAGCTGCTACCACTGCTTCTACCTTTCTGTCCACAGCATGGCTGGCTAAAAGCAGCTAAGTAAATAAAGTCCATTGCAAGCCATGCTGAGAGAGCTGCAGCCACGTGGCACTGCCCTGGCCGCATGGTTGCTTGCAGCACCAAGATGATCCCCGGCAGCATTGTCTAGCAGCTGTGCTGGGATGAGGCCCAGCGGCCTCCTCCAGGAAGGGCCCTGGCCCTACCAGGAAGGGGGCCCAGCCAGCCCCTCCACCTCTTTTTAGAGAGAAGGGAGCAAGAGAACTTTGTGTGGCTTTTTCATTCTTAAATATACTGTCCTAGAAGCAGCCATAGAAGCATACGAGGAGGCAGTGTTTAAGAATAAGTTATTGTCAAGGTCTAGGTTATGGGAGACAGTGTGACATTTAACTGAACTGCCCCATGTAAACAAAGGTAACATGGCCATCTGGAGCCACACACTGGAGCATGATACACAATTGGATACACTGCAATACCCCTCCATTCCAAAATATTGCAACAACTACCATTTCAATCAGTCCACACATACAGCATAAATGTATATTTAAAAATAACAGCCTGATCAGTGAAATAGGGATTTGGACTGAAGTGTTTTCTTTTTGGATTTTTTGTTTTTCTCTTTTAAAGCAGATCATAGAGCTTTCAATAGTTTAGCTACTTAAGGGCTACATTTCTATCAATATTAGTGTCTTGTCCTCCTCATATAGACTACAGCACTGGCTGACATGCCTTGGTGAAACTTTTTTTTTGTAGACAGACACAAACAGACACACACACACACATACACACGTTCTCATTTTATAGCTCTGAAAGCCGTACATATAGGTTCTACAAGAGACCTCTAACAACCTCTTCACCAACAACTCTAAAGTTATTAATAGAAAAGTGGTATATTTACCCAAATTCGTACCAGGAATGCTAGTGTCAGGGTTTGCAAATGCTGAATGAAGAGCCAACAAGGCTCTCCTGAATCTCAGAGTAGCAGTGTGTTAGATATCTTTTGGAGCATCAGGGATGATGCAGCCTTAATCTCCATGGTGGGTCTTGAGCAACAGCCTCTGATTTCCTTTCCTTCATAAAAACAGGGTGTTTTTTTTACGTGATGAAAAATACAGAAAAACAAAGCAAAACAATGCCTGGTATGTGAAGACAGATGAAGGAATCACTCCAAAAGAGCACTAGTGGTCTAGACTGACTAATTACTGTAGACACAGCCCTTATGGCCCTCATGATGGCCATTAGCTTCCTCAGAAAGAAGACAAGCCAATAATCTACCACACAGCCCTGTCTGACTTGACGTTCACCTGACTTCTCAATCTAGATCACAGACCAGTAGTAATCCCATAATGAAAAAGGACACTAGAACATTGGTGTTTAGAAAGCACCTTTCTGCGCTTGCTTTTCTTATTTCTAAAATGGCATGGTTTGGATCTCTCGCTGCTGCTGAGAAATACTTTAAAAGAGAAGACATATAATAAGCCAGTCTCTAAAATTGCCCCACTAATAAACAGCTTCCAATCCTAAAATTATCTCATTTTTGATGGCATCTTGGCTGAGTTATCAATCTTAAATATAGCAGCCCATGCACACAGGCTCATGTAGAGTGTCAACCACACCATAGATGCCTTTTATCTTCTTCCTCAGCTTTCCCAGTTCAACCTAATAATCTGTGCCCATAGGTCCTCTGCATACTTCCAGCTCCTCAGGATCCTGGTGATGAGCTGGTGCCTGGTTAATTTTGCATGCTTTTTGATTAAAATGTTACCAATCACTTATCAGTCTCTCACTGCAAGGCAGCCTGTTCATCTTTCTGCATGTATGAAGCAGTAACTATTACAATCTTCTTGCAGTAAAGCCAAAGAAACCCACATATATGTCAGAACAAGAAAATCTCAGTTTTGCTGATAATTTATATTAAAATTTATTATTTCCTTGTCAAATGATAAATACGGCTAAATTACTTTTTTGAATCAAAATGGGTCATATTGCTTTCTCAAGTATTTTGACACGTAATCAAGGATAATTCTTTTCCAAGGAAAGATAAAACTGTATTAGATTGACAAGTCTCACTTCCAGCTGATTCAAATTTCTTTATGTTCAATAAAAGAACAAGATTCTTGGCCAATCTGAAAGTTCCAGCAATTTACAAAAAAATTAGCTGCATCAGGATGAATTGATGAAGTGACCAACCATTATCTTACAATTTCTCTAACAAAACTGCATATTCATACATTCATGCATATGCCAGTAGTATTTTTCAAGACAAGAACGAGTATGGGAATACTCCTTCCTAGTGTAAACATAGCCAGAATGTAAGAGAAAACCCAAAGAATAAATAGCTGGTAGCTCTAGCATATCATACAGTACTCCAGTTTGCAGAGATATTACTTTGAAAGTTTATTTTTATTGGATTGTCCTCAAAGGATAAGATGGAAAAGAATTGGTAACTTCAGTATCTCTTTATTCTTCAAGAAGAATAAATTCTTCATTCTTGGCTAAGTCTAAAAGAATTCCATTGCAGCTGAAGAAGTGAGGGTGCTGATATAACCTCAAATATATTCATCATTACTGTAATGAAATAAATTTTGTAATCAAAGCATGAAATTATTATGTAAACACTTTCTTTCTTTTCTTTCTTTCTTTCTTTCTTTCTTTCTTTCTTTCTTTCTTTCTTTCTTTCTTTCTTTCTTTCTTTCTTTCTTTCTTTCTTTCTTTCTTTCTTTCTTTCTTTCTTTCTTTCTTTCTTTCTTTCTTTCTTTTTATGTATTTATTTAGAGCAAGAAACTCTCCTTCAGATATCATGTCTATCTCCACACTGCCCTAAGATTTTCCTTGAAAGACTGTACAGATAGTATGCAATTCACAGTAATTTTCAGGTGCCCTAAATATTTTGATAGTTTGCTTTATAGTCTCTTTATAATCTTCTTTTGTTTAATTATCTGCACCATTTTAAAGCACACACACAAATGGTTCTACTATTTTTGTTTCATCTCTTGTGAAGATCAAACTGTGAGAGAGTAGGTTTAGATTAGATATTAGGTAGAAATCCTTTACTGTGTAGAGAGGCGCTGGAACAGGTTGCCCAGAGAAAGTGTGGATGCCCCATCCTGGAAATATTTAAGGTCAGGCTGGATGGAACTCTGAACAAACAGGTCTAGTAAAAAGTGTCCCTGCCCATGGCATGGGAGATAGAACTAGATGATCTTTAAGGCCTCTTCCAACGCAAACCAGTCTACGTTTCTATGTTTATGCAGTACTTTCTTAAGGTCAGGTAGTGTTTGTACAAATCTGCTGGAACCTACATATTAGTAACATTATTGGTTATTATTGGTTAGTTCTTCCCACAACTGAGCAACTGTACGTACAGTGACACATCTTCCTTTCCCTTCTCACTAGAACCATCCTGGTTAAAGAAAAGTCCACAAAAATAACAAGTAATATTTTCTTTAGCTATAGAAAAAAAAAATAACCCTTTGACAAGTGGGTAAAGAGAAGAAAAAACTTTTGGATTTTCTAGCATTTCCAGAAACACATATTCAGCAATTCTCTCTGAAGCACTCTCAAAAGTTTTCCTGAATTCCCTTAGCAATAACAATTTCAAATAGTGTCCTTTCCAACAAGCAACTTTTTGAAAATCCCACATGGTCATCCCCCTAAATTCCTTAGC
>NW_005054439.1:375725-396176 GCF_000277835.1 Geospiza fortis | reverse complement strand
TGTCATGGAAAAAAACAAAATTTGTCATCCTGTTGTCATGAGAAAGAGGGAATGAGAATGAAGGAGCAAAAGAAATACTTTTAACTTAATGAACATTATCATGAACTAGTTTCAAAGGTTGGGAATAAAAACCTTCCAAATGTAACATAATAATTACTAATTACTTACACTGTCTACCACATTCAACAGCTTAATTTGGAAAGTTAAACTTTATTTAATCTCCTGAGAACTGCATAGTAGCATATTTTTTAGAACGCACATCCTTGGTACAGGCAAGGTTTAGCAGGTCTCTCTCAGTTTTCTTCTATTCAGCCAATAAAAGGAAAACAACAATAAATAAGGCAATGTTAAGAGATTAAAAAACATTCTTAACTTTTTTTTTTATTCCTTCTATCCATCAGCTTAAATTTTCCTTGCCTATATCTTCCTGGGGGATCATACCCCTGCCTTTTCCTCTCAAGGTTTGTTCTTGGACTTTCACCTTTGGTTTACCTAAAGATGGACTGAAGTAAAACAGACTGGATAATTAAAAAATACACCCTCTTTCAGGGAGCAGCTTCCACATCAGAGTTTCCTTCTTGAAATTGTACCTTTATCTTAATAGAAGTAGTACTACTGAACTGTAGTTCATCTGTTGGAGAAACATCAAGATTTTTTTTTTAAGGCCATGCAGTATAAAAAGAATCTGAACATTTAAAAAAAAGTGAAGCAGGAAATACCATATGGTGTGAAATGGTGGTCGAGTTCTCTTTCAGTTAGTGTAGTCAAAGGGACAACTAAGTCTTTTATCGAGTGACAGAGAGCATTATTTTCCTCAGCTGAGAGTTCTTTTCAGGCCAATAACAAGACAGAGGTCTGAAATGCTGATAATTCAACTTCTTCTCTTGTCTGTAATGGCTCTTCTCCTATTTCACTCCATTAACTCCAACTGCACATCTTTCTGGTTTGCTCAGTTGTCACTGTAGTTGCATAACTAAGAATGTGCAGATCCACTCCTGTGGGCCAGTCAATGCTGTCCTTTCTTTGGGCATGAGGTGGCATGACCTATGCTCAACATCTGATGCATCAGATAGAGGCAGTTCCATTATCTCTGTTAAAACAAAATCATTCCTTTCCACATCATGCCTGTAGCTATTTGCAATACTATTGTACTCTACTCCTAGAACGAAAAAAACCAAAACAAAAATCTCAACTAAATTTTTAAAGCAGCCTCCATGCAAAACTTATTTTTATTCCTGCTTGCTATTACTGACTTCCACATCAGACATAGTCATCTAGCTGTTGCACATTTTATTCCTGTTATCATCATTCAGTGCTATTAAAAGACCATTTTGTTGTCCTTCTTGTTTTCCTATTGAAATATGAAGATACCACTCAACACAAGTGGAAAGGCTACATTTTGCTGTCAGGAGATGCATACTCATTACATGGCATAGTATTTGTCTTATGTGAGACATGGGTAAAACCCTTACTGCAAGAACTCCACAGCACGCAACAGGCATATGAAATAGTGTATCTGAAAACTGCACCGTTTGGACCTGCTTCTGGATCTCTGGCTTTCCTTCTGATGAAACAGCCCCAATTAGTAGCCTTTGTGGAAATAAGTAGCTTTAAGAAAAGAAGAAAATGCAATAGTGTATGCATCTGCATAGGGTATGCATGATTACTTTTAGAGTTTTTTCCCAGCAAAATTTTGGTCAACTCTTATTTTAGCTCAATGCACTCTTCCATTCTTCAATAAAGGATGAGTGTAATATATAACTCAGTCAGAAGATGCCTGTTAGGGTTTTTAGTGGATACAAGCTTAATAAAAGCACATATTGCCAGCTTCATGCCAGGCAAAAAAAAAAACCAAAAACACCCAATCAAATAGGAACATGCTTGTGACTGTTACTAAGAATTGCTTTCATGGCACTGACTTTACTATCTATACCACATATCCAAATCTCAGTAACTGAGAAGACTCTAGTGATTGTGAACTCTCTAACTTCATTTTCTTAAAAGTATTAAAAACTTGTTTTTTTTTTTAAAGACCCTATGGCACTGATGAACCATTTCATTTTGCCATTATCTCTCAGTGGTCTGGAAAAATAATTTCCATTTAATAGACATTGAACAGCTCAACCTTCTTTAATGATTCATTAAATTATTGCAACTCTGCACTCTTTTTTTAAAACTAGACTCCTGCAAAATTGTTTATAAAGGCTTTATCTCTCCCCAATTTAGATGCATGTAAAAGACATTGCATATTTTTTTGTCACCTAAATTTCAGATAACCCATTTTTCAAACAACCTAACAGATGTCTGTCTCCTCCCCTCTAATTACATTCCTTTAGCATCAGCAGCAAAGCTGTTTCTCTTTTTAAACTTAGAGAAGTAAATAACTGTAGACTATAAGTTACTATATGGTGACAAGATAAATGGTGACATGTTAATGGAAATTACTGCAGATTTTTTTGTTTGTGTTTTAAATGGGTTACTGCTAATGACAGCAAAATTTAATGTTCATTTGGTTAAAGCAGAGAACATTTTTTTTTTTTGTACCGTGATCAGCTGCTAGCCTGAAAGGGGAAAAATTGAGGTTTTAGACCTGGTTCCGGAAATCACAGTGCAAAGTAAATGGCACTGAGAAGGACAACATCAAAGTGTCTTAGTCATTCTTAGTATTCAACAGCCAGAAAGTTTTCAGAAGAATGATTGCTGATCTTTAAAGTCTTTAAAGCAACAAAATTATTAATGACTTACAACCTTTCAATTATTATGAAAATGGACCTTTCACTGTGTTTTGAAACTGCAGGGCACCGAACTCTGTAAGCAACCTCTGCTTTCAGTGTGGGACAAGTGAGAAGAAATATCACGTCTGAAGCATTAAAACTAATTTTAAGGCCCTCATATCACTTTCTTCCTAGACAATAGTCCAGTATTACCTTTTACACGCTGATTCTGTCATCATCTTGCCTGCAAAAACTTTAATTCATTTTCTCCCAAACCTGCAAGCATCCTGGTCTTACATATCCAAATATTTCTCTCAGCCCTTGATCCTCAGAGCAGGGCTTGGTCAGACCAAAGGTCCACCTAACTGTTTATTGTAGCATAACACAAATGGGTAAAAAAGGACAGGTAAAATCAAAGGAAAGAACACACAACACTTGCCACTAATTTCATTCCAGTCTCTGGGTATTTTTATGTTATAGAATCATAGAATAATGTGAGCTGGGAGACCCATCAGGATCATAAGTCCAACTCCTGGTGCCACACAGGACACCCCAAGAATAACACCATGTACCTGACAGTGTTGTCCATATGTGTCTTGAACTCTGTCAGGCTTGGTGCTTGTGACAACTTCCCTGGGGAGCCTGCTCCAGTGCCCAATGACCCTATGGCTGAAGAACCTTTTCCTAATATCCCACCTAAATCTTCTCTGACACAGCTTCAGGCCATTCCCTCAGGTCCTGCCACTGGTCATAAGAAAGAAGAGATCAGTACCTGCCCCTGCACTTTTCCTCATGAGTAAGTTATAGACTGCAAGGAGGTCTTCCTCAGCCTCCTCCAGGCTGAACAAGCCAAATGACCTCAGCCACTCCTCATGAGAATTCTCCTCTAGACCCTTCACCATACTTGAGGCCTTTCTCTGAACACTAACAGCTTAATGTGTTTTTTGTACGGTAGAAGCCAAAACTGTCCCTAGGCCTTCAGGTGAGGCCACCCCAGTGCAGAGTAGAGCAGGACAATGACCTCCCTTGTCCAGCTGGTAATGTTGTGCCTGGTGCACCCCAGGACATTGTTTGCTCTCCTGGCTGCCAGGGCACTCCTGATTTGTATTCAAATTTCTGTCAACCATGACCCCCATGCCCCTTTCCACAACGCTGTTCTCCAGCCTCTTGTTCCTCAGTCTATATACACAACCAGGGTTGTCCCATCCCAGGCACAGAATCAAGCACTTCACCTTGTCAAATTTCTCATGGTTGATGATTGCCCATCTCTTTAATTTGTTGAGGTCTCTCTGCAGGGCTTCCTTGCCCTTGAGGGAGTTGACAATTCTTTCCAGTTAAGTGTCCTCAGAAAACTTGCTTAGTATTCCTTCAAGTCCTGTTTCCAAGTCATTAACAAAGACGCTGAAGAGAACTAGGCTGAGGGCGGGGCCTTGTGGAGCCCCACTAGTGACAAGTTACCAGTCTGATGTCATTCTGTTCACTGTAACCCTTTGTGTTTGACCCATGAGCAGGTTGCTCACCCACCACATGCTGTGTTTATCCAGCTGTGGACTGGACATTTTGTCCAGTAGGATGCTGTGTGAGACAATATTGAAAACTTTTTTGAAGTCTAGAGGTTACATCAGCTAGCTTTTTGAGATCAACTGAGTTACCATCTTATAGAAGAAAATCAGATTTAACAAACAGAGCTTCCTTCTCCTGAAGCTGTACTGGCAGTGACCAATGACTGCATTGTCCACCATGTGTTTTTCATTACCTCCCAGAATAATCTTTTCCATTATGTTACTGGGCACTGTAGTGTGACTGACAGGTCTGTAGTTTCCAGGGTCCTCCTTCTTGCCCTTCTTGAAAACTGGGACAAGGCTATTAATGCATTAAGGGTACCCAGGCTACTTCTAATCCTTTCAAGGTATCATAGGTGCAATGGAGATACTGAACATGAAATTCGTGAAGAGATAAGAAAGGAGATGACTTCTGATATTTTTCGGTGAATTAATGCATTCCCATGTTATTCTGCTCCTTTCTCCCGAAGAGATGAGGGCACAAATGCTGCCAGCTATGGGACATAATGCAACTGCATTCTCTTTCTTTTCTGCTTCATCACTCTTCTTTCCAAACACACCTTTACCTTCTCAAGGAGACAATGAACAGCACCAAAGAGAGTATGTGATGAATGGAACGATAGCAAAACACTGTGGTTATAACACTGATCATATCGCTTCTAATATTCTTGTTGTTGTTACCATACATCTTTCTTCCTTTTGAATGTTTTTCTTCTCTGTTTCCTGATTTCTTCCATGATCAAGCACTTCAAGTCCAGTACATTTACCCATTAATTTCCATGTTGCACTCAGTCTATTTTTGAAAGGAACAGATCTAGGGACATTTGGAGGTTTGTTTATTTGCAACTCCATTTCCTCCATGAACATTTTTCTATACTCATCAGTTTTATTTTAAGTAGTGAAGGCAATGAATAGTAAATTCAGCACAGGTTTGGACCTTCTCACAAGTCTTTACTCACATTTTTTGCAGTTAGGAAGGGGTCATTGTCTAAACTACTGATAAATGTTGGGAAGACTTCTATAGGCTCCCTGTTGCTCAGCAATATCATAGGTAACTTCTCATTTTTCACACACAGAGGAGATTTTCTTAATGGAGTTTGTTCTTCATCTGAAATAAATTTCAGTTATACTTTTACCTTCAGATTAGAGGGGAAAGGCTACCAGGAAGACATTCCTGAGCATAGAAAATGTTTTCATAATTTGTTTTTGAATACAAGTAGGAAAATACAACTAAATAAGGCCTTAGGAAACAAGAAAAAGTTCAATCATTTTCAGTCGCTCTGTTGACAAAAATTTCTTCTAGCTCCACCTTAAAATTCTTCTTCAAAAAAAGTGATTATAAAGGAGTCAGTTCAGAGTAGTCAGACAATAGACCAATGTGGTAGCAGCTCTCTGGCTGCAGGCCAAGCTTACAGCTTGCCACCTAACCATTTTAATGACACTCTTGGTGACATAAAATTGGTTACTTTGTCTGTTGTTTCATCCTCTGTAAAGGAATAGCACCTCTATGTTTTAGTCTGTTCACTAACTAATATTTCAAGGTTAGAGAGGGGGATCTGCCAAGAAGTATCATGAAATACCTTTTTTTTTTTCCTACAACAACACTACCAATATGGTGTTTTTAAGAAAAAAGAAAAGAAAATACAGTCAGGATGGCCATGTTTACAAAAACACCAATAAAAAGAAGTCAAAATAATATTCCAGATGGTTTGCGTACCTGCTACATTTTATCGATGGAGTATGTGCAAAGCAAATACTGATTTTCATAGGAACTTGTCAAGCTCCTCATGTCTCTTTTAAGCTTTCAAGCAAAGATAAACACAAAATATGTTTTAAAATATGAAATATACCCCTTACCAAATGCTGTGTAGCAATTCTAACACCAAATAAACATTCTGTTACTTAAAAAACCCCAACCAAAACCAACCATATAGACTATCCAACAGTTAAGTTCTGCTTGCAAGACTGACAGGACAAAGAACCACAGGTGATGAATTGGCAAATTTCTCTCTACCATCATTTTGCTCTTGACTTCTTCTCTGGCAGTAACAATGTAAGAATGGAAACTAAGAGACCCTTCACTTTACATGGCAGACACATCTCACTTAATTGGGGAATTTTCTCAGAAGAGCAAACTACAAATGAGTATGAAGGAAAAGCAACATAAAAATAGTCACACTCCAATTTAAGAAAAGCAAACCGACTTCAAAAAACATAATTTTTCCCTCCAGAAAATGTTTCTTTAGACAAGACAAAAAAAAAAAAAAAAAACAAAAAAAACAAAACAAAAAAACAAACCAAGCATCACAATATCAAACAAAACAGGGACTTCCCAGCTGACTCGGTCTGTTGATACTCTTTCACTTTTCATGGTACCACATTTATGGGATGTTTCTGGAGAGGAAGAATAAAGCCTTTAACAATTAGCATTAGAAGAAATATAGTCCACGTATACATTTGTGCCTCTTCTAAGGCCTATTCGTTCTTCTTGTAAGTTGTGTTGAGTTGTGTTTCCAACAGTATTCCTGTTCCTGAGTATTCCTCAGAAGGAGAATATCAGAGACGGCGATTATTGGACATATTGGACCAACTAGATACCTTAAAAGGCACCCTGTTAATGAAATGAAGAAAAAGCCTCACATCCTCATCTGAACTTATTTTTTTAAATGTTTATACTAAGCATCAGGAGGGAAAAAAAAATTATTTTTTCTTTTTCTGCTTAATATCTGAAAGACAGAGACCAGCAGTGCCTATTTAGTATGCTATAGCAAAATTACACTTGAAACAAGGCAGCAATTCAAAAAGCCAGCAGGAAATTCTCACCTCTATGGACTTCAGCAGACAAATGTTTTCACTTACATTTTTCAGCTACTTTTACTGAAAAGAGTATTAAATAAATATAAGAAGGGAATCAATGGCCAAGTATGCTGAATTGTGTATTCAACATAGCTAAATGTGCTAAATGTTTGATGAAGGCATAAATTATTAGTAACATACACATACATTTAAAAAGTTTCTTTTGCTCAGGCATGCATATATCTAATGTCTGAGCCTGTCATGGCACAATGTGCTCTCTTTGCTATTTCCCTTCCTTAGCCTTTTAAGTGGCTAAGTAGACGCCCATGTGCTTTTCCTATGCCTGCCAAAGAAGCAGTGGCCCATCATTTCACTGTATCCTCTTTATTTCCTTCCACTATAGCATGGATGTTCATTAACTTCTCATTGTGACTTCTGTGTAGGGGAACACAACATAATCCATTCATTCACATCCCTATTAATGTCATCCTTGCACAGGCATAACACCATACACTTATTTCCCAGGCTCTCTTCATTTGCCTGCTCACAATCAGTCTCTAAGGCACTTTTAATCATGTCAGGCCTGAACTGAGAAAATACAAGGAAATTTTTTTTGATTATAAAGGAGATATGTATGTATGTATGTATGTATGTATGTATGCATGCATACACAAGATACTCATAAAATGGATGTTACTAAATTCTCTACCTACATAGAATGCAGATATCCTAGCTGAAAGCATATTTTAAAGACTCAGATAAAGGAGGCTGGTATGCATGAAAATATTAAAGGTATGCTTTAGCACAAGTGCATGCACTAAAAATAGCAAATCTATTATGTATTTAGTCTAGCAATCTTTATATTTAACCTGCCATACAAAAACTAGCTGTATAAACATCTTCAAACACCTAAAAGACTCTAAGAAAGCTGGATATTTACCATAATTTACTTACTTGCTTACCATGAGTTACTATCACCTTGATCTGGCAATGATAGTTTTAAAGATAAAAAGGAGCATTTTTGAATAATTTATTTCAGTTTGTTTTATTTTGTTTTGGATTTAGCTATTCCAGAAATTGCACTTGAAAAGAACTCTAGGAGTCCTAATAAACCTTGGCTTAAGAAAAAGGACCCCCGAAGTGATTAATTTAACTGAAAGGTCTCAAAATGAAAAAAGAAAATATTTTTTTTCCTTTTTTTTTCTATAGTAACATGACAGAGTCAGGACATACTCTGACTAAAAGACAAATAAGGAAATTCTATACAAAGGATGTATGATCATTATCAAGAAAAGTTTTCCTCCCCCATTTATTTTCCTTGCCGACAGCTGAAATTAGTTGTTCTTCATCAGTTAGACTACTCTAAGAGAACACCTGGGATCTTGTAAACAGTAAGAGACATTTCATGTACAAGGAATAAATTTAACACCTCCCCATCCTGAATGCAAAATATTTATTACATCTACAGGGACCATGATTAGAAAGGTCTCAGTGCAATATCACTCTGTAGCAATGAAATTTGATATGGTTGCCCATAGTTTGTTGGTCAGAATTACTTTTATGTATTTCCAGCCACAGAAGATGGTTGGAGATATTGTTCATTCTGTCAGGTGACAAAAGTGAATGAAGTGAATGAAATGTGACCAGTCCTATAACCACACTCACACTTGGGAAAAAATATAAATCCCTCAATTTATTTTGCTGCCTGAACTCAAAAAAAAAAGCCAATCACAAAGATTGTACTGAAACACAGAATGCAATCACTACTTACCTGTCTGTATGCAACAAGATATTAAACATCAAAAGCTTCTGGAAAGGTTAGAATTTCTCAGAAGATTTTTTACCTCAGTGTGAAAATCTAAAAATCATAGCTCATGGCTGGATCATTATACAATTTTAAATCATGAGAGAATGACAAATAGTTTCAAAACAAAAAAGCGTGGGGGAAGTGAGCAGATGGATAAAACATCCCCATAAAAAGATCTGAAAGAACAGTCTAAATAAAGAAACATATTCAATGAAAAATCTTTGAATGTACGGTGTCATCAGTTCCACTATTAAAAAATATAATGAAGACTAATACCAAAATTTTTACCTCCTGTAGTGTAGAAATAAGTTTTCAATATGCCGAAAAGCAATAATAAGCTGCACTAAAATAACAATTCCATATATAGAGTGCTAAGATGCAAAGTGTGGGGAGTGGGTGTAGGGGAAGATGATCAGTGGTTCGTTTTGAGTTTAATAAAGTTTGTAATTTCTCAACAATGTCAGGTTTGTGTCTTTGCCTCATGAACAGGCTCTGTGCATTGAAAAGGTCATGGAGCTTGCTCATGCCTTAGGGAAGCCATTTCACATCTGAAGAACATTTGTGAAGATCAGTGCAAATAAATGACAAAGTATATCTATTTCTAGTCAGTCAAAACATATTGTAAGTAAGCAGCAAAATTTCATATGAAAACTGCTGAGCATGAGGAAAAGCAAAGATGGGCATGTGTAATGAGAGATAAACATCCAATTACCAAATTTCTAGTTTTCATCAATGTCTCATAGTGCAATATCCCCAAAATATTTCTTTCTCCCCAACTCAAAAAGTCTTCAAGTTATCACAAAAAAGTTACAATAACGGGGATAGTTCTAAAATGTGGCCAACAAGGTCTGTGATTTCCTCTATCACCTGGAAGATTTTTCTTTATTCACCTTAATCCATTCCTCCCTGGTCCATGACAAGTGATCTGGGACGAATTTGAAGCAAACCCTCAGCCATTATTAGAAAAAAATAATTTAGCACCATGGACGGAGCATCTTAGTTTCAACAGGATGTCTACCCTGAGAGCTGGACACCCACACAATGCAAACTAGACTCCAATCTTACCAATATCACACAGCTCTTGGCTTCCAGAAATGCCAAATAGTAGCAACACCACAAAGAGTCTCAGAGAGTACATCCCAATCAGTAGTATATGACAGTAGAAAAGAGACTGACAGAAACTTTAGAAGTCTTGATATTAATTCGAACAAGATGTCAACATCTTTAGCATTCACAGAATGCTTTCTTCAAACCTTCTAAGAAATGTTAGCAAAAGCTAGAGAAAGAATTTTTATATTGTTTCTTTTTCTGTAAAATATGCTTTAAAATACAGAAAAATTGTCAGATTAATATGTTTCAGATTACAAACAGATACAACAGAAAAACAACGTCTCCCTCACTCCACAAACAAGTATCTCTATGTATCTGATTTGAATTCTCTCTCATGTTTTCTGATATTTTTGAAGATAAAGAGAAACCTACTAATGTACAATAATGTCCATTTCTATCTATCAAAAATGCTACACATGAAAAAAAAGGTATTTAGTCTGCATGTGGTACAAAATTTTGCCTCTGCTTTGGAGACAGTTGTGCTTTAGCAGTAGTGCTCTGACACAGTCCATCCGTTTGAATTCTATGCACTTGCATATGCACTTCTATCCTATTCATTGTCCTGAGGGGACAGACACGCCCCTCAAGCTTTCACAAGTTAGTCAGGCCTTTTGAGTAACTTAAAAGACTTTTGATGTTACAAGCTTCTTTGGTTTCATGGGATAAATTCAGGGATCATTTAATTTGAACAATTTTCTAAAAATACCTGAAAAATGGTGTGCTAGATGCAATGCAAAGTTCTATACTGAAATTTCTTACATTATCCTCTATATCCTGTATATGCTGTATATCCTGTATATCCCAGGACATACAGCATATACATAGTTGTTAAAAAAACTTTTTATTTTATGATATCTTATTGACACCATTATCTTGTAGGGTTTTCCTCGTAATTCTGTGAAAGAGTAACTCCACCTTTTTCCAGGACAATGCCATTGAAGCATGGAGGAAGCTACACTTTTCCCTGTAATTAGCATTCTAATTGCAACACATGCAATTTGAATGAGTTTTGTGGCCTGACATCCCATCTGCTGATACCATCAGATGATCTCAAAGAGAAAAAAATAGATGATAGACATACTGGAAGAAATTAATGTAGTTCTCTGTCTGAGAATTTTTCCAATAGATGGAAATGTATGCTTGAGTGACCTCTTGAAGCCCCTAGAAAAGTACCAAATGTATCTTGAACACAATTTTTTTCAAATGGACCTAAAATTTGAGCTCCTGATATCTGCCTTCCTCTTTCCTCCTTTGGAACTCAAGACTTGTTTCAGCTCTTCATCATATGACCAAAACAAGTAATAAAGAAACTGTAAAAAATACATGTTCACTGTACAAGAGAAACCATGACTTGTTTTCTGAAAATAGCTGTATAGGTTTTCCATTTATCTTTTAGGTGTGTTAAAATACCTAATTATTGAGGAATGGAAGTCAATCAGACTGCATAGAGAAATTTTTGACCTGAAGCAGCCCTTGTAGTTCAAGGAAAAATGTTGATATTTTAAGAAAAAAATGCGTTTTGTTTAAGTCCCTGAACAACAGAAAAAAACCCCAAAATCAAACAAACCACCAGAAGCAGTAAAACAAAGACAAATTTCCCCAGTGTCGTGCTTTGAGAGTAAGTGAGTTTTTTGGAATGCTGTGGTCAAGTCAATGGATGCCCAGATTTGAATATTGGCACCTGGTGTGGCCACTGGGGACATGGATATGCCTCCGAGAACACAGGGGTTAAAAGCAGAAGATTCCCAGGAAACCTTCTCTTTGGTTCCGGCAGGGAAAACAGGTCAGACCTCCCCCGGCCCAGCTGCCAGCTGGGCAGGAGAGGGGAAGCCATGCGGCTGGGTGAGGGAGGCCTGGCCCTGAAGATGGAAGGGTGGAGAAGCAACGAGAGGCATCGGGTAGCCCCCCCGCCCGGGAGACAGAGAGAGAGAGCGTCTGTGCCACCTTGAAATTCGATATCATGTGCTGGCAGCACAGCCCGGCCGGTAGAGAAGGAGGGAGTGCAGTGGGGGCACGGTGAGAAGTCAGGGGAGTCCTGGGCAGACTGAGCCTGAGATTGTAACCCTTTTCTTGAATAACGGAAACCTTACAAATATTGGTCCTCCTGGATCTGCATGAGAAGAGAGATAGAGATGAAATGGAGGAGGAAATGGGCAAGTGTGATGAAAGTTCGTGCAAGTGAAAGATGTCGGAAGAGTGGAGAAGAATCTTAGGCGGGAAGAGATGATGGAGTGGCCTTAGCTGGACTTTTCTTGTATAGCCGTGGACAGAACCATTTTTCCTGTGACACAGAGACTGCATCCAGGGGGAGGCAATGGCTCAGAGCCAAGAGTGTTGAGACCCCTCAGCCCCAGGGGGTGAAATTTGGGGGGGGCAGGTGTCCCAAAGGTGAGACTGTGCTCTTTTTGGAACTGGACAAAGCATCCTTAAAAGGAAAACCCTAGAAGCAACTCTGGTCCATGTTCAGTGGTGAGAGCACTGGACATGGAAGGAAGAGGTCACGATGGGAAATGATCTCTGGGCAGTGCCACGTGTGACATGGAAACACAAGAGGTCTCAATGGTGTTTTCAGGGGAAGCCTATGGCACAAGAAGGACTCCTCTCCTCTTGATGAACTGAGAATTGATTATCTAAAGGGTGGTGAGGGATCGAGAGCTGGTGATCTGAGGGATGGATATATTGGAAATTTGGTGGGGGGAGGAGGAAATGTTTTTGGAAGGTTTTCATTTTTCCTGTGTGTTTCTTTTTACATATAGTTGTAGTTTAGTTAATAAAGTTTTCTTTTCTTTATTTCTAAGTGGGGGCCTGCTTTGCTTATTCCTGGTCACATCTCACAGCAGACACCAGGGAGAGTGTATTTTCATGGGGGCACTGGCATTGCACCAGCGTCAAACCATGACACCCTGTGAATAGTTGTATCAGTTTTTAAGAATACAGAATCTCCCTTAACTTCATAAGTACAGAGAAAAATACTGACTTCAACTTCCACAGTACATGTGCTCTAATACATACCTTTTTTGTTATTCTTGAAAAGAGATGAAATGTTTGTTTTCTTCTGACATCCATCCCAATGCTACTCGTCCCACAGAACTTTGTAAGGGCAATGCAGGCTTGATTTTTTATTAAATTAGTTGCAATGTAATGTGCCATTAATTCATGATCAGACTCTTTAGAGCCTGGAGCTGCATTTCTAGAACTAAAGAATTTTCACTGTCCATTGGCTTCACAGATCTGCCATATATTGTCTTGATTATCTATTCATAGTCCATGAAGTTAACTTTCACCAGTACTACATTTTCTATCCCATACTTCTATGTTCTGATTCCTATTCATGAATTCTCTATCCTCCCTCTCAAGTCAGCGTAACCAGTTCTGGTAAATATTACCCCTATGCATACTTCACACTCTTCACATTTTAGTGATATTTAAAGTCCCCAAATTAAGAGTCCATGAAAAGGCACTTCTTTTGCAGCATTATCTCTTCTGGAGTTCCATGCCTGTTACAGAGATAACTTACCCAAGCAAATAAAGCAAATTATGTTCAGTACACCCATGTTGTTTGCCTGTATGACAGCACAAGTCCTCATCTTTAAGCAGTTCTGAACAAGAATGGATGCGAAGAATCAAAACTGTTCCTTCTCTGCAGCTTTTTTGTAAAAGAGAATTTAATTTCTTTATTCTGTCCTCCAAGGCTGTTTTCACAACTACAGTAACTGAAAACCCCAGGGGTTTTAGAGCCGCTTCCCTGAGTCGCCACTTTCCCCAACAACCAGGGAACTGAAACACTGCCCTGATTTTTGGAGTTGTCATCAGGCTACAATTGAATGAGAAATTATAATTGTACAAATTGTGCAAAGTTTACAGGTTTGTAAATTAAGCTGTGTTACTTATCACAAACACAACTTCAAAAAGCAACATGTAATAAAATTACTACTGGGATCAGAGAAGAAGTCCTGTACTTTTAACATTTTTTGCTTCTATTTTCTACCTTCAAAACTGGTTACATATTCTCTTACCCTTCATTCTGTTGGATTTCTTTTTCATTTAAACTACTATCAACTGTATGCTCTTCCTTTTTTCCCTTTCTTTGTTCTCTCGCTCATCTTTAGTAGTTCATAATGTCGGTTTCCTTAATCTATGTTATTGTTTTGTCAGCCTGAAACCACAGCATTCCCATAAGTCACTCCCTTGAGAAAGCAAATCATCCCATTTCTTGCCTTGCTTTTTCCTCCTACTGTTTTTTCCATGTCGTGCTTGTGAGTTTCTGTCTCAGTAGTAACATTAGAAACTACTGTTTCTCACAGGCCATGAGCATACCTCCCTCCAGAAGACAGGCCAATGAAAAAAGTGGTGAGGGAGGGTCTGCATTCTCCTTGTGGGTTAAAATTTAAAATGTAATAGTCATAAAATAATTATGCAATTTAATTCACAAAACTGATGCACAACTGACAAGGTAAAGAGATTAGAATAAAGTATTTTTTAAGTTCCTCCTTTTGGTATTAAAGGAGAGTTGATGTTTGATCATTTCATGTTACTGCTGTGTTCACCAGTATGTGCCAGTAAAGATCTTTAGTGTCACACTATCATTGTAATGTGAATTATCTAAGTATTGGAAAGGACACATTCTTTCTTCTCCTTCATACTTGTCATGCTGATTAAAACATGCAACCTGCAACAGAGAAAGCAATTTCAGTTGTTTTTCCCTACAATGATTTAAAGCATTTGTTTCTGCAATGCACATGATAAGGGAGTTTATTTCTTATTTGTACAGATAGAAAACAGTTTATAGCCTAAACTCCACCAATGAACAGAGAAAATCAAACAATTTATTGTATATATTCAGCTGTTCTGCTGACTGATCCCTCTGAGATATTTTAGAGGCTCTGCTCATTTTATTATAGGGAAGATAAGGAATTAAATTATAATTTTAACTGAGATGTGATTATATAATATCAGTCTCACAACAGGTACTTAATAGAAAGATTACATAAGAAAAAATTCCAGCTACATTTTTTGCAGGGCTTGGGGGCAAGCGGTCATCTTGAAAAACACAGCAAAAATTATTTCCTTGAATATTAATGTAAGAGTTTGTATTATACCAAGGAATGACAGCAAGTTTAAGGAAATACAGTGGCAGCAATTTTTAGCTTTCTGAATATTAATAGCTTTATTTACAAGTCATTGTCACTGTCACATTATGTAATTGTGGAAGCAGACTCTACTACTTACATCAAATAGGCATATGTTCTCTTCACTGGAAAAGCAAATCCCAGGCATGTGTAACTAACAGAGCTGGGAATAACATGTGTTTAAGCAGGTCTGGAAAGATAAACAGAGGTCAGTTTTTTCAGCCATACACTTTGAGTTACACAAAATTCTCTTTCACTGAAGAACCTTCTCAGACCTTTGAATGTGCTCTGGCACACATTTAAATTGCAGTCTTGACTGCAGTTAAGTGACAGCATTAAATTGCCAAGATAGAGAATAGATGTCACCAGTAGATCATTTCCCGTTATCCTTTCAGTTAGAGCACTTGACATCAAATGAGGGTACATCCACTTTGCTGGGGCTGCTCTACAGTGAACTTTCTAGAATGGTGCCAAAATAATACTGCAGAAGACACTAAGGCAAATAAAAATATAACAGACATATTTTACATACTCTGGTCTGTAGTATTTGGAGACCAAGATTACAGGAAAATAATTGAACACTCATAAAGCAAAAAAAGAAGGAAAGGTAATTCAGCTTTTTTGTTTGGGTTTTTGTTTGTTTGTTGAGTTTTTTTTCTGATTGTTTTTGTTGCTGTTGCTTTTTTCTTTGTGGCTGTAGTTTTTGTTTTAAAGTACTCTAAAATGTGTGTTAAACTGAGTTTTTGTTCCCCATATTAACTGCTGATGTGTGTACTTTTTTTTTACAGATTCAGCATAATCCAAGATTTCATAGCCTTTTATTCCCATGCATTTAACACAGAAGAAAAAGCTTTCAGAGGGTCCAGAGTATATGAAATTAACAAATCATGTGGGCAGAAAATGCTATTTGTCACTTAAATAAAGAACAGTCTTCAATATTTCAGGTAAGATATCTACACTACTCAGAGCATCAAACTCATAAACGACTGACCAGGTTACAATGGGCTGTTTCACATTGATGATATTCAATTTCCAAAATTTTTGCTTTCAGGCTAAAATACTACAGTAAGACGACAACTAGAAAATTACGTAAGCAGGGAATAAATGGTTCAACTGACCTGAGGTTCCAGTCAAGAGAGGCACACCGAGTTTCTTACACTGGTAGAGCATCATTCCGTTTTAACTCTTTATCACTGACAGATTGTGCCAAGAATGTTATAAATACAGAAGCAAAGCCTGACCAATTAGTAAATGCAGAATCAAAAGAAGCATGAGAAGATGTCTACATGCTCTAAAACTGGCTTGAGGAAACTCCTCTATGGTCTAAATTTCCTGGAGTAAATCTTAAACTGATTCTTACAGACAGAAAGAGACAAGTTCCTGTGCATCTACGAAACTTTACCAATTAGGACTGAGTGTAAAACTGAGAATTTGAGTTCACAGAGCTTTGTTTTATTTGCTCACCATGGAAAATCTGAAAGTAGCTAATCTTATTCAAAATGAAAATTATTTACTTATTTCATGACTCTTTATCAAACAGATAAATGGGTAGGTCTTTTTCTAGAAGACAATTCTCTTCTAGTTTCTCCATTTCTCTTCTAGAAAAGGAGGTATGCTGGAAAATATTTGCAACTATCTGCATGCTGTAGAAAGATTTCTGAACTAGTTGTTTCAACATAACTGAAGAGTACTATCCAAACACCTATATCTCCTATGAATGATTTAAGAAAGATTATGGGCAGATATATTTGCTATCTACTCAAATTTACTTATATTTCTCCCTTTGTATGAAAAACAGTGAGACTCCTTCATGTTTGCTTGTAGGATTTCTTAGATAACTGTCTTCTTAGGAGGGTGTGTCCAACACAAAATCCAAATATATATTTGACAACATGTTGGACAGTTATTTAATAACCATAGTATCCAAAAGGAAGTGTCAGGGCTGTAGCATCTGGGATATCAGGCTTAATATGAATAGATGAGAAAATCCTTCCTCAAAAGCTGAATCTGCAAATTAATTTCAAAATATTAATATATCCCAGTATATAATGATAAAAATACAAAAGCAAGCTAATGTGCCAGGTAAACAAAAATATTCTGTAGCAATAGAGAAAGCAATCTGATGGTTCTGTATAATGTCTATTTATATTTGTAGTACAATTCTTTTTTTCGAGCACCTGGAAATCAGGTTTTGTTCCCACTCATAAAAGAAAAATTAAAATAATAGTAGGTAACAATAAGATAGGTGTGGTACTTATATCTTTCAAGTGACTGGGAAAAGGGGAAAGAATCCATTTCAAGAGAGATGGAGAAAACATGGTCAAAAATGGTGAAATTCAAGCAATGGTTATTGCTACTCACCCTTTCCTGCTCATGCATAGACGCCAGCATATAATGATTGACATATGTAAGTATAAAGATTTCCAGCAAAATTAAAGGAGAGGGATGTTGTGAAGTTTGTAGACAAACGACAATATGGTCAGAGGTTGGTTGTCAGATTTAATCTTAAATATAGCCTTGTTCACAGAAGCAGCAAAACAAGCAGAAAACATATCAATCCTTACTTAAGCATTAAAGCCTGAATAAAGGAAGAACCTAAAAAAGATGTTGTCAGTCCAAGACGAAAGTGGGGCAGAGCATCCAGTAAAAATATCATGACTAGTTAATATGCATTGGAGAGTATAACATAATGGATTAGTCAAAACCAGCCTTCCTTCTAATTTTGTTTTTCTCTCAGATTTAGAAGATAGTTAAAGAAACACATGGAAAATGTCAGGGGTTTGTGTTTGGTTTTGGTTTTTTGTTGCTTGCTTGGCTAGTTGGTTGGTTGGGGTTTTTTATGCCTTATCTTGTTAGAACAAATTCAAACATTTCCTTCTGATAATTTTGCTATTGTACAACTTCCTAGAACTCTAACACCATGCCTCCTGAAGAAACAAAAAGGCATCCAGAGACTCCCATTCATTGCAGAGAACAGTATGAGAACATACAGACATAGTAACAAAAGATGTACTGGTACAAAGCACCACATAATATATCCATATTAATTAGAATGGAAGTGTATTTACACTGTTCAATCAATTACTTTGTAATTAAAATTGCTCATTTAACTAGAAGCAAGAATTAAATGCCTGAATTGCTCAATTATGAAACAGAAGGGAAAAGACTAATACATTCATTACTTACAAGCAATCCAAGACAATAAATTTTATCTGCAGGGCTCTTAAGATGTACATGTAACCAATGCAATTAAAATACTCAGATTAATTATTTATGTCTAAACTTGTAGCCATTCTTCTACCCACATCCATACTTAGGCTGCATTTCTGCACAGGGAATGCAGTAGTTTAGCTGCTGTCACTTTTTAAAATGTAATTATATAGCTTTTTCAGACAAATGCTTCAGTGTCATAGACATTTATATAGACCTGAATTTAATTACAGGAACAGAAATAATTTACATAACAAGCCCAAAATCTGGTTCAGACCCTGTGGGCCTTTGAGACAAGAGGAAGTGGAGACATCTCAAGCAGTGAGATGACAGCTCTTGGGAATTGTCATTCAAATCTACTTTTAACATTGATTGGAAGTGGAAACAACCACATCTTTTTTCTGAACCACTGAAAAGACATACTAACAGTACAGTGCATGCCAGAGCATCAGTGGTTTAAGGAGAGTTGTGAGCCCATTGCTTAGTGGGGCCACAAAGGCAACCAGCTAAACATACTAACAAAGAAGGATATCTCCTCAGTCAGGAGCCCTGAGTCATTCCTGATAAGCTCAGTCAAAACTTCCTCTGAAGGGAGGTAGTTGGCAGGATGAAGGCACCTTGATGAGTGCAGGATGATAAAGTCAGCAACAGCTGTTCCAGAAAGAGTAGTCCCTATGCCTACCTATGTGTCTACCAAAAGTAATTCCCTCTTACTTAAAATGATCTTCTCTGAAAGAAGTTCTGTGCACACTATCTGCTGGACAGATCAGACCTTTGCTAGGGAAACCCTGGCTGACTTATATATATATATACTCTCACAGATAAAGGTTCATAACTTTATATTTGCTTCACTAGTTGGAATTATGAACTTACTTGAAATAAACACATATATATTTTCTTTACTCTTGTAATACATACTTGCTTTCCTAGTGGTAAATTTGCAGTGACTTGTAATCTATATTTACTAGTGTTAGTAAATTTGTAATGAAATTCTCAGAAACCCAGGCTTCTGTGACTTTGTGTACTAAAGAATCCTGAGAAACCCATGGTCACAATCTGTACCCACAGATGGGGTAACCCTCATGGGTCATGTCTGTGACTGCCACAGGTTCTTAAAACCTTCTGTGCCTCTGTTTTCAGTGCTAAGACTGTTCTCAAGCATTAAAACATTTCCCACAACAAAAGAAGAATTAGGGACCACTTAATCCACTTGTGCATACAACAGTCCATATATACCTGAGGGCTCTAAAGGATGCTGTCTTTTGTCTAAATACTTTGAAAGGTCATAGGAAATGGGCATGTTCCTGATGATTGAAGAAAGGCAGACCTCACACCCATTTTCAGAAAGGGCAATGCAAGAAAGGGAATTTAACAAACTATAGGTCAGTCAGCCTTATCTCAGTCCCTGGAAAGGTTATGAAGCAAATCCTGTTAGAAACAAACAAACAGACGAACCGGTGATAGACATAGTATAAGTTTAACGAGAAAAAATCATGGCTGACCAACCTCCTTGCTTTCTGCAAGAAGGAAACTGACTTTTTGGGTAGGGGAGGGGATATGCATGTTGTATTCCTTGACTTAGCAAGGCCTTTGACATGTTTATTCTTCTGTAGTGTCTCTCTCTAAATTGGTACAATATGATCTGGATAAATGGACAATGAATGAGAGATTGCTGCAGTACCACATTGAAAGTGTTGTGACCAGTGGTACAAAGTCCAGCAGCCAATAACCAGTAGGGCTCCTCAAATCAGTCCTGGGACTTCTACTGTTAGTGTCTTCTTTAACAGTCTTCTTTAAGAACTTTTTAACTGCAGTTGTACAATGAAGGGATACAGAGGGTAGGAAGGAGAGGATGATATGATGAGGAGGGTGTTGCTCTTCATGTGAGAAAACAGTTCAATGTCCAGAAGCAACTTAAAACAATAGGGTCAAATTGCAACTCCATGCTACTTTAGTTTACTTTGAATATATTCCTCATTTATATCCTGTTGAAGAAAAAAAGGTAGAAGAAATGCCAAGTGAAGTGAGAAATGAATGTTACTCTCTGAAGAATTTTGCTAAGATAGTTTGCTCTGAAAACTTCAAGCATTATTCTTGGATCTAGAATATTTTAAAATCTGAAA
>NW_005054439.1:360427-375686 GCF_000277835.1 Geospiza fortis | reverse complement strand
TTTATTATTTCCTTACAGGAAAAGCAGAGTTTCTCCCCCTCCAGTCCCACTCTTCTCCCATAAGGAGTCAAAGAAAAACATTTTAAAATTGTACTTCAAGGAAAAAGATCTTTAAGTTCTTTTCATGTCTGCCTTGAGAAGCTGGTTGGTTATGTATAGAAACATCTTCTGATCTGCATAAGAACAGCTCAGGTGCTGAAGGGGTGAGCACTTATCACCAGAGTATGACCAAGTCCACCAAGATAGGTTTTGAGCCAAACAAGTGAAAAGGCCAGTGAGCAGATCCTGCTAGGTGGGACAGTACTTTTTATTTTGCCAATGTCCACCCTTACACAGCAGACTCCCTCCCCGAGAAAGGTATTGGGACTTTCATATTCATGAAGATAGTCTCATGTAAGCCTGAAGGCATTCATCCTTTCCCATGTGGCACAAATGGCTCATTATGCTCATGTCAGAGGCAGCAGTCATGCCATAGGTGTTGTAAGCCATCAAGGACTCCGAAATGCCCCCCAGACAGTCATTTCTGGGCTTCTCACCTCTCAGAGAACTACACATGATGCACAGTGTTACGTCAGACAGTATAAAACTCCCCTCTACTTCCCAGAGGAGGTATCTGGGCATTCCCACCTGAACTTGAACATGTATTGACCAACCACAGCCTGCGTTTCATGTGATTGCCCCACCCTACAAAGTTGAGACTGCAACCATCGCTTCAGCCAATGGACACCGAAATTGCAACAGTCAAGTCTCCTCACTTGATCCACGTGATATCTTTCCTCTCTGCCAGCTACTCTTATCCTATCTTTTTCTTTCTTTTCCTTATATATTTTCTTAGGTGACATATTTATATTTTATATAGATAATAACTAAAACAGCTACATACCTCTTTTCCATGGCAACAAATTTTTTCTAAAATAAATCCTACATATATATAGAAATAAAAAAAAACACTGTTTTGTTCCACTCTTATCTGCACTAACGAAGCTATTAACCAGAACCTCAATAACCCTCACTTTCAGTGGCAAGTGTTAACACAGCCTTGAAGGACCCTCTGACTCAGAACACTGAAGACCCTCTTCCTCTGTAGCTCTTCATTTATGCAGTAGCATTTATTATTATCAGCAATAGCCATTATAGTATTAGATAATTTTTTTCTCCTCAGAATGAAAATATTAGAGATTATGTTTGAAAAGACCAACATATCTAACCCAGAAAAGGCAATGAAGATAAAGGCTAGTGGAGATTATCTATTTCCAGATAGAGTTTATTTTTTTTCCTGCCACGGGTTCAATGTTGAGCAGCTGTCACTGGCAGCCACAGAACTAAGAGTAGAGGAATATATTTTTTGATTAGTGGAACACTGTCAGTCTGGGGCAGAAAAGAAGGGCAGATGCAGAAAGTAGTTAAAGTTCTTAAGCACACATTACATACATTACATTGCTGATATTTTCTAAGAATCAGAAATGCTATTAATGGGGACTTTTTTTCTTAAAAGTGAATCTATATTTTATACCTATACTCTCATAGTACAAGAGTAAACTTTAAATCTTGCGATGTTTTTGTAGGCATATGTCATAGTGCATTTTACAACACCAGAAGAAAAACAGATTACTTCCCTTTTTGTTGACTGAAGGCACAAAAGAAGGGTTGTGTGTGTTATAAAGACAAAGTTCTCTAGTATTCACATTATGAACTCACAAGTACAGCTTGGAATGAAAGCAGTGAAACACAGCACTGAAAGATAAACTTATTAGTGACTGTTTGCAACATTTAGAAGGTAAGACCTGTTCTCTTATCTTTTATTTGTGATTATGAGTATAATCTGTTTATTTCCAGGGGGAAAAAGCCCGTAAAGACCACATAATTAATTTCTTAGGTTTAAATGACATTCCATAATACAGGACAGACTGTAAGAGTGATATTTCAAGTTCATAATAAGTTAGTATTTTGCGTGTACTTATAAGACTGGAATATTTGTATAAATTTCTATTAGAATATTACAAAAATTATAAGTAAAAGCAGGTCACACCACTAAATGTAGTTGATGTCTGACTTATTTAAATATAAATGAAAGCTCAATATACAACCTAACTCCTTTGCTATGGAAACTCTCTTACTCCTGAGCTTATGACAAGTTATCATAAAATTGCTAAAAAAAAGGACAAACAACAGAAGATTTTTTCATTTTCCCTTAGCTAACTAAATTTACTTCTCCAAAATGGTCATCTGGGCCAACAGTAAGAGAAAGCATTTCATGGAAGATAAATGACAAGCATTAGTCTGATTTGCCTTCCTTCAAAATAGCTCTAAAATGAAAACTCTTAAGCTCACTCCAGCCAAGTTTTAAGATCTGTTCACACACCCACTCATGACATCTGCCATCAGCTCCACACTTTTAAGCTCCCTCAAGCTGCAGCCTGAGTGGAGCATCAAATCTGGCTGAACGTACTGCAGCATATTAAAGATCTTGCAGTCAATAACTGTTCCCCTTCCCTGTGAATATTAGTTCATGATTCAGTGTATTTTCTTACCCATTGTCTCTGCAACAAGCCTTTCTTTTTTCAGATGGCTGTAACTTTAAAATCAGAGATACTGACAAAAATATCAGACTGACTGCTTCTACTAAGACTTAGTTCTCTGTCAGACTGCTCCTAGAGAGAAAAACTGCTTCAGCATTCCTGTCTGTTATTTGTTTTTCGGGTTTTTTTTAATGAACTATCAGACTAGTCCACCAAGCCATTTTGGTTAGTTTTCCACTTTTTCAGGCTTTTAATTTGAAGGCTTTGAAAGCTACCAAAATCCACCATTAGGTGGTCAATCTCTAGAACAGTAATGTGAACTTTTCCAAATGTCTGCTTTAATCTGGCTGTAATCCTAGATTGCCAGTAGATCAGATTCCTGGCAAGAATTCTCTTGTCAAAAAAGCAATCAATATGCTGACTCACTGCTCACCAGTCCTTGGGACCAGCTTTGAAATCAGTAATATCGTTGTAGGTCCAGGATTGGGGTTTATTTTTCTAAGACTCCTTGGCATGGAGGTCTGGCCTGAGGCTCTAGAAAATTAATTTCTCATCATCTTGGGATGAACCTGAAATGGAACCTCCTGTTTCAGACAGTGCATTTACACTAGCTGTTCAATTTCCAGCAGTTGTACTTCCTGCTCTGAGGTAGTTACTTCCATAGGGTAATATCCATTTTTGATATCTGGTCTGTAACCTAAAAAGCAACACTGTGCCTCAATTTTACAAGCTTTGGAATATATATATTTCTCTCTGACTGAGGACTGATAAATACTGATTACCGAACTTGATGCCAAAACCCATATTTGTAATTAGCTGTTATTTCTTTTCCATCAAAGCATTATATGCAGTGCTGAGGATCAGTAGCAGCAAGGAGGCCACAGAACAATTATTTCTTATTTGGACTACTTTCCCCAAAGGAGGATGAACAATGAGACAGAAAGGGCAGGGGAAATGTTTTTCCACCTCCCCATGACCCAGCCAAAACACTAATGCTTAAGGTAAAACTGCATAAACCTGTAGACAACTGAAAGCTCTGTTTTGTCCCAGCATAATTTTTCTCTTCATTATCAAACTTTTCTATCTGTCCTCTCTGAATTTTCATTCCCTACATAAGGAATTTTCTCTCACTACATATATTTCTCATGTATATTTTACAAGCTTTTAAAGTTTTATATACATATATATATTTTTTTTTTACAAGTTTATTACAACATTCATCACTTGACTCAAAGTTATGGATTCTTAATACTATGCTTGTGTTAGAGGTAACATTTCAAAGAATTTACTGGTGGGGAGAAGTCTTCTTTATTGTTTATTAATTTAGTGTTCCAGCTGAAATCATACTACATCGTTTCACTGCAGTTTATATTTTCAGTTGTGAACAAGAAGAAAATACTTTCATTGATACTTTATTCCTTTATCACTTTCTCCAGACATTTCTATTTCACAGCATTTTTTCTTCAATTTATCTTCAGAATATCTGTTTTCAGTATAAAAAGTAATCCCAGTAATGGAGAAATGTGATATATCTACTTCATCTGCCATATCCTGGAAAGAAATTATTTTTGATTACCATCATGTTAATTATTTATATGTTGATGTGATTTTCATCTTTGTTATGTTAGTTTGTTGAAAATATACTGTGTGTCCATGATTAAAAAAATATTTAAGTAGTAATATGATTCAAGTATAATTACATAGAAAATAACTGAAAGTGCCAGATTAAATGTCAGCTCATTTTCTGAACAGCATGTTTTTCCTAAGCTGTGGAAAATTAATAGAAACTTCCTCACAAGAATGATGATATTTGTGGTTTTACTGTAAAATATGGAAATCATTCTTTTTGCTCATTTACACTCCTTTCAGATTTATTTCAGACTTAGCTTATTCATCACCTTGAAAAGTGCTGATTGGATAGTGGGAATACAAAATATCTCCTAATGGAAAGCCATGAGTGCAGCTGAGTTGTCATGCCACCTATCTTTTGAACATTCCTACATAGAAATTACTTTTGAAAAATTTTAGATGTTTTCTCGTTCATGTTATCTGTCACTTTCCATGGTACGAAATCTGATGATTTTTCTGCTTTAGGAAGGAAGGTGCCTTAAAATATCCCATGCTCTTGAGACTGTAATATTGACTTAATTTCAGGAAGCTAGTGGTTTAGTTTCTAATAGAGACTTTCCCTAAAATGTTACCTCAATCATCAAGAAAATATGTGCCTGAGTTCCTTAACTGTTATACTCTCTCTTCTACTAAAACAACAAATGCTTGCTGTGTGAACGTGCAGCTTCACGGGAAATAAATTGCCAAACTGTTGTGCTCCTTGCACTCTCATGGAGGAAGAGTCACCTGCTGCTTCTTTTTCAAAGTGCCTTTGCCTTCTAGCAGCTCCTAGCTTTGTGTTTGGTGACTGTCAAGTGTCACCACAGTACAGATAGTAAAGAATAAAAGACAAATTACTAAAATAATCCAATTTAGGCTCTGTGCCTTACAATGTTATGTTTGATGAACAACAGAAGTAAAGTCATTGTAGCTCCAATTCTGCAGTTCTTTCAATCAGCCATCTGAAATGCCTCAGGGGAAAAATGTTATATATCTTCCAAACCCCTTCTATATTTCAGCACATAGTTTTTGTTACTTTAGCAATTCTCTATTTTCTAGGTTACCTCAACATAGCGAGATAGCTAGTTTTTTTTAAAGATTTAGCTGCATTGCTGGTATACAGAGACGAACTAGAAAAGAATAATAACATTTTATTGGATCAGTAAGGGAGTTATCCCTGGGAGAATTTCTGGAATGGAGGCCCCTTCCAGGCATCAGAGGGAAAACATGACAGACATGCCACACTGAACTGGCAGCTAGTGCCTTTCTGGTCTGGCCACCCAGACAGCAGTGAAGAAAGTCACAAAAGCAAGTTGAAAATTACCCCTGCATGCAGGGGGTAGGGTACATGAAACTGTGCAGGCCCCATGAAGTTGCAAACACCTGGGAGTTCTTTGCAAACATAGAATAGCAATGCTTAAATGCACAGAATATTTTGTGTGGAAAAAGTAAAATTCCTTAGAGGTTAAGTAGATTCTTTGAGGATTTTCTGGAAATGTATATCTGCCTGAAAAATGTGCAAATGGCCTTATGGCTCTCACCATAAAACAGACAGTATGGGCCTGAATTTGAGAGTGTAATTTCTCTCCCATTGCCACAACAGTTTTCAGATTTTAGCGTCTGGATATGTCCTCTCTACACATAAACACACATATAATTATTTTATTTTAACATAACTAAGATAGAACTAAGGTACCCTGTGTTGAGATGGGAAAACACAAAAATTGCTTCTCATCCTTGCATTCTTATATGACAGATTTTGACAAAATTTCTGGTGAGATGCTGCTTTTTTCCCCACAACCGCCCATATTTGCTGAATCAATCATAAGCCTTCCCAGGAACAAGCAAGTAGAGACAATTACCATGTGAGGTTTTTTTTCACTTATATAAATAAGCAATGTATCCCTTGACTATATTGCTACAGTTTATTTAGATTTATCCATCAGTATATACAGTAATGCATTTAGTAAATTTTATCATGCAAAATGTCTTTCCCAAAGAGAAATGTTATACAGTTCCAGTCACCTAAATGTTAATGTATGCTAAATTTAAAGAAAATCCACAAGAAAATTGAAGAAAATTATTATCCAAGCAAAACAAAAATAAGTTCTTCCAAAGTCATACCACTGAGCAAAGATTTTTAGGGTAAATAATTTCCTTTTTGTTGTCAACGCACCAAAGCTTTCTGAATTGTTTCACATTACTTAACCAACTAATTAATTAACTAGTGCATGGTATACAAGGAGACAAATGATAAAACATGCACTTTTGGTCTTGTTCTTTTTCCAGTTTATAATTCTGGATAAATTTTCAGTCCTTGAATCTGGTTTGTTGCAGTGAATATACCCTGCACTATGCAAAAAGAAGCATGGCCAGCAGCATGAAGGTGATTCTCCCTCTCTTTTCTCTCATGGGACCCCATTTGGAGAATAGCATCCAGCTATGGCATCTTCAATACATCAACAACAGAGACCTACTGGAAGGGCAAGGAAGATGATCAGAGGGCTCAAACATCTCTCTTATGAGGAAAGTCTGAGAGATCAGGGGTTGTGGCCTTTCAATTCTTAAAGGGAACTTACAAAAATGATGGAGAGAGACTTTTTACCAGGGCCTCTAGGACAAGAGGCTGTGGTATTAAACAGAAAGAGAATAGATTTAGATTGGCTATAAGAAGAAATTCTTTACTGTGAGGATGTTGAGGCACTGGGACAGGTTGCCCTGAGAAACTGTGGATGCCCCACCATAAGTAGTGTTCAAAATTAGGCTGGACATGGCTTTAAGCAATCTGATCCAGTGAAAGATGTCCTTGCTCTTGTCAGAGATGTTGTACCAAGGTGATCTATAGAGGCCCTTTCAAACTCAAAACATTCTGTGATTCTGTAATCCTACATGTAAGTTTGTGTTGTACGTGGTGCTCTGTGTGCACCTACTGGCAATACATACTCAACCCAGCAAGTAGCTGCAATGGGGTGGGCATGCAGCATTGCCTCTCTGGTTTGCCAGATTTGGCCCAATTTCCTTATCAGTTTTGTGATTTAGAAATTATACCAAAATTTATTCTCATCTTCTCATTAATTTATAATTACCTTCAGTAGGTGGGCTAGAGTGCAGCAAATACATAGTCATCCAAGATATTATGGTAGCCATTATTCAAAATTAATATTCAGAATCACTGTAGTATTCTGAAATGGAATAAATCCAACAAAGTGAATAATATTTCTGATGAAAATTGTATTTAAATAGCCAGAGTGCTTTATCAATATTTTCATTGTACTAATTAATTACAGTAGTAATTGCAGTACTAATTTTACAGTATTGATAATATCAAAAGTACTGAATCATATTGAAGATAAGAAACTGGGCAAGGCCCTGGAATAGCTCTTAACATGATCCAAAAAAAAAACACCCCAAAGCTGTGATCTGTCAGGCCAGATTTTTGACAGAGTACTGTTTCCTCTTCCTTTTGTGTCTCAGTGTTCTGCTTTCTTGTTTCTTTCTTGCAGGGTTCTGTGGCTTTTTTTTCATAGAAATGAATGTCTCGAAAAAGTTTTGCTTTTTTAAGACTCTTCTGAAAGTATTAAACAACTTCTGGCTGTTGGGTTTTTTGTCTGTTTTCATGATTCCATTGCCAGCAAAGAGTATATAAAATGTAATGCTACACTCAGCTTAATTTCTAACACAAATACTCTTCATCTTCAATAGCCAAGACTAGATTGTCACAGAACACATGCTGGCAGACGAGAGTAATAAACAAGAGAAGAAACAGATACTGTTGTAAAATCATCCCAGAATGGCTTTGTCTGATCTAAAGTTGAAAGCACCAGCTTGGAGAAATGAGAAGTAATATGGAAAAGTTTACCTCTCTGATACTGCTTAAAATACAAAGTATCAACAAATGTAACTCAGCATCCTCAGCGTCACTGCTTTGCGCTTTTCAGGACTAGAACCTCAATAAATAGTAAAGTCTGATCCCATTGTGGGAAAATCTGGGGCTTTCATGAGCACTGCATTCAATATGAACAACCAAGGGAAGTAAAAGAGAAAGCTATCCCTTCATCCCTTGTTACTCAATGTTCTGTAACCATTCTTGTACTCCAGTGTAGACTTTCATTTTACAATGGGTGTAATGAAAAAGAACAGTGTTTTTTCTGCTTTAGATCTCAAGCCCAGAGATTGTCAGACTCACAGAATGGTTGGAAGGAACCAATGGAGGTCATCTAGTCCAACCTTCTTGCTCAAGCATTTTACTCACAATTGTGTCCCAACAACTTTTGGATCTCTCCAGAGAAGGAGATCCCACAGTCTTTCTGGGCAATGTGTTCCAGTGCTCAGTCACCCTGACAGTAAAGAAGTTCTTCGTCATGTTCAGGTGGAACGTCCATGCTCCAGTTTCTGCATTTGCCTCTTCTCCTGTTACTCAGCACTAGTGAGAAGAGCCTGGTTCCACCCTTCGGATACCCTCCCTTCAGATATTTATCAATGTGGTCCCCTCTCAGTCATCTCTTCTCAAGGCTAAACAGGCCCAGCTCCCTCAGTCTTTACTCATAAGTGAAGTGCTCCTGTTCCCACATCATCTTTAACCTCTACTGGACCCGCTTCAGGAGCTTCGTGTTGGTCTTGTACTGAGGAACCCAGCAATGGACACTGCTCCAGCTAAGCCCTCACCAGGGCTTATGCAGAAAGCAGAAAGATTTTATACAGAAAGCTCTTAAATTCTGTTCAATTCATTAGAAATATTTTAGAAAACAATTCTTCAGCAGCTAAAGGCTTTCTGTGATCAAAAATCTATTATGCTTTTGCCCAAATTTTTTTAGCTGTTGAAGATCACTTCAAAAACAGTGAGTATATCAGCAATGTATCAGAAACATCAGGGAAGACAGCTGAGTAGGAAACTATATTTTAAAATGGTGCCTATATTTTCAGTGTTATAAACCTCTTACATTCAAAACCACACTTTCTTTTTTCCTCCCCTTCCACCCCAACCTGAAGTAATGAGGCTCATTTAAATGAGATTTTAGAAAATAATGTATTTTAGATTTTTTGTTTTTGTTAAACTGGATGGTTTATAAGCCTTAGTCTTCTCATTTTCAAGCTTTCCCTCTACAATTATGACATCTAAGTGTTCACATTTTTCATAATGAAAGCTAAGGTTGTCGTATGTCTCCAGGAGCTAAGCCTTTAGGAAAAAAACATAAAATGCAACAAAATGAAGGTTAAAGTCAAAGGAGTTGGCAAGACCATGTTTTAGTTGCTAGCTAGCAGTAAAATCACATTGAAAAACAGGTTTATTTATAGTGGATGAAACCATGAGTATTTATAGCAAAATGATTAATTTTACAGTAATAAAAGCAATCAGATACTCATTCTGTGACTTTTCTAATCGGGTGGATTCTGCTTCTCAGTTGCTATGTATGCAAAAATCTGACAGCAATTAAGCTTATATCCTGCATTATTGAAGGCAAATGAATTTTGATTTTGATCAGATTGCCACACCTCATTCTAGTTGTGTTTGTGGTAGCCGGAATTAATGGGTCATAGGAAGTCACTGATATGCCGAGAAAATAAATGCTCTTAACTGACTTAGTTTTAAATTCACACAGGCCAGTTCTTACTTTCTTATAGATATAGGCATACTTTGTCACTCTTAATGACTTGCTTTAAACCAACTCTTTGGAAAATAGGATTTACTGCATCTTAAAAAAAGAAGCTTCAGACATCATGAAGTGCCTTATCAAAATATATTATACCAATGCACACAGGAATATACAATTATAAGCAATCCAATAACCTGTTCTCATTGAGAAATTCTATCAATAATCATAAAAACCTTTATCTCTAATATGCTTTGAGATTATGGTGAGGCTGATACAGGTACAATCTTTTTTCAAATAACTGAGTATTCCAAGGTAGAAGAATATTCTTTATACCAGCTTTCTGATGCTAAGCTTTGACAGAACAAAGACTGCTTGAGAACAATTCTCAGTGGCAGTACGTTTTCAAGCAAGCTTTCAGTAACTTCAAATTTAAAACATGCTTTGATATTTTAAAAAGTAAAATGTGTGGACAAAACCCCACAGAAGTACGACACATCAAAATTAAAGACATAACCAATCCTCAAATACAGTGCAGGAAATAAGGGGTGAAATTTTTCTCTCTAGGTTTGCACTTAGAAAGTCCCAAATAGAACAGGATCACAACCCGTCTGATCATAAGATCTGAGTTTCTTTATTCTTTACCCCCGCTGACCATTTTCTCTTCATGTTGGAAAGAGAAAAATTTGAGTATTTTGCCAAAAATGTTCAAAAATTTGCCTGGAATCTAGCAAACTGGTATGTTGAAAGTCTAGACAAATCCTCTCAACCTGTACAGAGTGAATGCAGCATCTGTACAAAAAATATTGTTCCTAATATGGACCTGCTATTTCCAAAAAGAAAAGGATTTGTGGGAGGCTGGAGGCCACCTTGAGCATAGGGATAATGAAATGATAGCTTTCAATTCTTAGAGAAGTCAGGAGGGGAATAATGAGAACTGCTAATGTGGACTTCTGGAGGGTAGGCTTTGGCCTATTTAGACTGAGAGAGTCCCTTGGGAGCCAGTTCTGAAGGGGCAAAAGTGTCCAGAAAAGCTGGAAATTTTTCAAGAAGGAATTCTTAAATGTGCAGAGGCAGACAATCCTCGTGTGTTGAAAGATGAAATGGTGGGGAGGAAGACCAGCTGAGAGGTTTTTCTGAAACTCAGGGGAAAACAAAGAGAGTTTATGACCATTGGAAGAAGGGTAAAGCCACTCAGGAGGACTAAAAAGATGTCATGAGATTCTGTAGGGAGAAAATCAAAAGCAGCAAAGACCAACAGGAACTTAATAGGATTCCTACCAAAAAAAAAATCAAAACAAAACAAAAAAACCCCTCTAAAATACAGCAAAAACACTTTCTTTTAATATATTTGCAACTAAAGGATGGTTATGGAAAATCTCCATAACTATGGAGATTTTATTTATTGCAGTGGGGAACAAAGGATGAGGACAAGACAAGGCAGCCTTCAGTTGTGTCAGGAGAGGTTTAGATTGGATATTATGAAGACTTCACCAAACAAGTTATCCATCACTGAAGTAAGCTGCCCAGGGAAATGGTTGAATTGCCTGGAGATATTTAAAAGACATGATGAGTAGATGAGTCACTTAGGTACATAGTTCAGTGGTGTACATGGCAGTATTGGGCTAGAGGTTGGATTCTATGGTCTTAAAGGTCTTGTCCAACCTAATGGATTCTATGATTCTATATATAAAACACACATGGCATGTCCATTATGTATGCACTGCAGAGACATTCTGATTCTTAAGCATTTGTAACCCACATTCTGGCCATCCAGATTACTCAGAGGCATAGAATAATTACTAATGTTCTGAGAAATAAGTAATAGCTAAGTCAATACTTAATACTGCAATTAAGCCTAAATTTCAATAACATATATCCTACCAAAATCCTGAAGTAATTTATCTGGTTCCTGAACAAACACAACGATAAACAGATATACAATATATTAAAGATTACTTTGGTCTTTGAACTAGGATAATCCTAAAGTTAATAAAATAATTAGGGAGTCAGATTGGGGTTCCCTACAAGGTTGTATGATAATGACATACATGTTCTTACAACTCAAAGTCCATTCAGATGAATCTAAGCCAAATGTCACTCCAGTTAATTTGTAAGTAGTTATCCCATTAATTTTGAAGGACTGGATTGATGCTATGAGCCTAATGCTGGAATATATCAAAAATTCAGTGTATTGCTTTACCTAGCAAATTCCTGTATCAATCACAAGATACTGAGAAAATGAATGATACTGGAGTTACTTGTTTTAAAGTACACAATGTAGGAATGATTCACTCAACTTTTATGAAATGATTGTATCAGAGAAACTTTTCTTTCTGTTAAACTGATGTTTGGCAACACCTCCCTTCTATCCAACAACATTGTTCAGACAAGGCAAAATATTTCATGTAAATTTAATTAGGACACTATTTTAGGGGATGAATTTCTGAATCCCTTGCTACATTATCCTGTCATAGAAGAGAGAATCAGAGCTGGCATAAATTTTCAGCAATGGCATGTTTTAAATTAATTGCTTCAGGGATCAGCAGAAGGGATAGAGAGCTAGAGTTCAGTAGCTCCTGGGGCATTTTGAGCTGGGGAGACACAATTAGTCCTGCTGGCTGTGGCCCCAGAATTACCTACTGCTCACTGTGACTGCCCAACAACTCCCTCAGCAACAAATCTGGTTTTATGAGGTTCTGCTGGAAAGAACAGACAATGGGACCAAGGCCATTTTGTCACTTCTAGGACACATACCAGGCTAAACTGCTGCTTACTTTAACTTGCCCAGGATAGTTTCAGAGAGATCCAAATTAAAACCATAATTTTTCAATAAGAAAAGTCTTAACAGATGGACTATACACAATACATAGAGAAAAGAATTTTAGAGTTTTCATTTTAATCTCAGTGCTGAGCAAACCCTTTAGGTCATCCCAAAATGGATAGTCAAAGTTTGCTTCTGGTCAAAGTTGGCTTTAGTTTACCTGGGAAAATACGAGTAAACTGGTTCAGTGGAAACTTATCTGTACTTATAACTGAAAATAAGTGTAAGTAGTAAAAAATAATCACAAATGCATAAAATAAGCAGGAAAATTTAATTATCTTTAATAAGAGGAGATTCTTAGTAAGTCTTTGTGCATGTGTGTGTGTGTGTCTGTGTGTGTTGTATGTATGTATTTTTATATATATTTATATAAAACTCTTTATATGCTGGAAATCTCCAGTAACTCTTTTTATTCTTCTAGACAAAAGGTTCAGCATACAGCTAGACAAGTCCATAATATACTGGATGAGCAATTGACTGAAGGGCATGACTAAAAGAGCTATAGTAAATGAGACTGCATCAGGCTGGCAGCCAATCACTAATGGGCTTCTCCAGAGTCCAATTTTAGGGCCAGTGATTTCTAATTTTTAAAAATTATTTTTATGCAGGAGTGGAATGCCTTTTTAGTAAGTTTGCCAGTGATACTAAATCAGGAGGAGCTGTTAACACCCTCGAGGTTAGAGAGACCTTACAGGGAGACCTGAATAGACTAGAGAGCTGGGAAATCACCAATCACAATGAAATATAACAAAAGCAAGTGCCAGATTCTCCACTGAAGATAGCACAATGTTGGTTCTTCATGAAAACTGGGGGATGAGAAACTGGAGAGCAGTGGTTGATGGCAAGCTGAATGTTAGCTGGCAGTGTCACCTGGCATCTGGGTGGGCTTGCTGTGCCTTAGGTGCATCAAACATAGCATGGAAGAGGATTCTCCCACTCCACACTGGTGCAGTTTCAGCCACTAGTACTGTGTGCAGTTTTAAGTGGCCCAGTGAAAGAATCTAATCAAATTATTAGAGTGTGTCCAGAGAAGGGTGACCAAGATGATGAAAGATTTCAAGGTCCGGACTTAAGAGGACTGTCTGAGGTGACTTGGCTCGTTCAGCTTAGGAAAGAGAAGGCTAAGCGGTGACCTTGTTGCAGTCTACAACTTTCTCTGTGGGTGACAGTGGAAAGGAAGGTGCTGATCTCCTCTCTCTGGTGACCAGTGACAGGACAGAAGGAAATGGAAATGAAGCTGCATCAGGAAGCTCAGATTATACATTGAGAAAAGGTTCATCAGTGAAAGAGTGGTCTGTCACTGGAACTGACTCCCCAGAGAAGTGGTCATGGCACTAAGCCTGTCAAAGTTCAACCAGCATCTGGATGACTGTCTTAATTTGTTTGTAGGTTGTCCTGCAAGGAGCAGTGAGCAAGACTGGATGTTCCTTGTGGTCCCCTTCAACTTGAGATAATCTATGACTCTATGACTTAATATATATTTATAAACATAAAAATACCTTTATAATTTTTAATTATATATATATATATATATATATGTACATGAAGTTGCCTGTTTTGTCTTTTCCGACTATTGGAATCCAGTCATCAAAGAAGAAATGAGTAGAACTCAGGCATGCCTGACTCGCATGGCTCTTTTCCAAGCACTTTATAATAGTCTCCCTCGAATAATTCTGGCTGTTTTCTTAATTATTTTTCTCCTTCCTATTGATTTAATATTCTTTTAAGCAAGTAACCATCATTTTCTTGAGGCCAAGTATGATGAAGTTTTCTTCTGCATAGTAATAAAACACTTAAAATATAATAAACCCCCTAGAATTAAAAGTCTAAATTCCTCCTTTCTGCTTACACTGATTTTAAATATATTTCCCAATACTCAGGAGAGCAAAAATATCTTCCATCTGTTCTTCTTTACCTTGTAACCAAAATTGAGCTATCTGTCCTACAAAAATATACATACTATAATCAGCTGGCAGGTATACAGCACTTGTTTGCCATGACTGAAATTAGAAGTACTAAAATTACTTGGTACTAGATATCTATCCTAGCTACTATTTCTCTCAGATTTTTTATATGAAACTTATCCTTACACCCAGTTTGAATACATTAAAAACTCAATTTTGCTTATCTTTTGGTATGTGAGTTTTAATTTTAGAATCTTCTTTTCAAGTAAATTTTGCTCTTTTAAATATTTATCAAAATTCATTCAAAGCCAGACAGATATTTAGAAAGAACACACAAAGAACAAATAAATTATTGAACCAATATGCCTTTTAAGATCAAAACCAAGAATCAATTAGAACTGTAAAGATGTCAATCAGAGAGGCAAAAGGATACATGACAAGGTCCAAAATTACTTTCTAGAGGGATAATGACAAAATTGAAAGGAAATAATCCCGCCTATATTGTTGACAAAAGTAATGGACAAATATATAATCAAAATATTTTCCACAGAGGAGAAACTCCTTGTTATCTCAGTTTTTAAAAAATCAAGCTATTTCTTTTGCCTAATTACAAAATAACAATGATTCTATGACTCTTTCAAATAAGTCTAGCAAGTCTTGACAAAGGCAAACACCCTGGATTTTGAGAACTAGAAGCTGAACAGTTGATAGTCTTCTTCTTAAAAAAAAGAATAGCAAAACCCAGAACTTTTGCTCTGGGTGATGCGTAATGCATAAATATGTGATTCATAAAATGTTTCAAGTGGGAAAACC
>NW_005054439.1:338016-360417 GCF_000277835.1 Geospiza fortis | reverse complement strand
ACTTACAAATCCCATTTGTGACAGTAATTTTTCAGATTCCCTTGAGTCTCTGGGCCTGGAAAGCTCACAGCTGAGCTGTTAGCCAACCACTTCAGCTGGTAAAAAAGGATGGGCCTTTGCTTCAGTTTTTGACATTATTTGAAATAAATCATAAACAGAAAAAAGTATTTTCAACTTGTATTTGTTCTCTAATTATTTGAACCATCAATTCAATTCTGATGACATTTGTAATGTTTTGCCGTAAGAATTATTTCGGTTGAAAAGGAATATATATAATATATAGAAATTATATGTGTGTATATATTTTACACAAATGTATATTTTATTAATAGATACTTACACATGAAACAGGAAAAATGAAAAGCAAATGCAGACAGTATCTGGTTTTTGCTGTGTTTAGTCTGACTAACAGATGTTCTTGTTATTTTAACAAACTTATGCATGCCAAGAAATTAAAACCTAAAGCAAAAAAAATAGCTTCATAGCAGGCCTTTATAAATAATAAAATGAAAAAATAAAAAATAAAATTAAGGAAGAAAAAGGATAGGAAAAAAAAGTCGAACTAGGAAAAAAGGTGGTAGGATTCACAAGTAAACCCGAGTTGGAATAAATGGATATGGTGAATAGTACAGGAAAATATGTCATTTACATATTCAAGTTATAATTTGAGAATAATTATTTAAGTCTTAGCTAATTCTATTCAACATTGTTTATAACTCAGTTGGTGAAAGAAAAATACATTTAAATCATTAAACTTCTTTTTCATCACATTGTACATCACGTTTCAGACTGAAAATTCAAAATTCTCATGTTATTTTATTGCCATGTTTTCATTTTTTATATTGTTTCCTAGCTGCAGTGGAATGCATATCACTTCATTTTTCTTCATCTTTGCACAATTTTTCTGATATGTATGATGGAATTATCTTTTTTTTCCTAAGTGGCTAATTTCAAGTATTTTTGCTGTGTCCTTTAAAAAAATTGTATGCTTAGATATTACTGTCTGGTGTGAAAGAGGCAGCAGACTTCTCACTTAGAGTAAGAACTGAGCTAAGTTCAGCAAAATCTGGTTGTGAAAATGTGGCCCACTGATATCAATCCTGCATTTGCTCTGCTGCAGTAGTGATAGCTTGTTAGGAAACTCATCCAGTATTCAGTCTAAATTCTTGGAGCTGCTATTCCTAACTGCATATACCACCACTGGTGCATGTTGATGGGGTATCAGGTTGAAAGGGAAGTGAGCATTTGTACCTATGATTTTCCAGTCATCTGTTTGCTGCTGCAAAATATGAGAAGAGAGAACCTTCTACAGATTTTCTTGCTGAAGGATTATTTGCCATTAGTTTTCCTAGCAAGTTCCAGCCTCTAATGAGGTATCCCATAGTTTATATTACTGGTCTACACCTCATCTTCTTCAGGAGACTGGTAACTTCAGGTGACTTGTAAGGCTACTTCCATTATACTGAAGGAACAGTCATACAAATCTCAGCCTCATACCTGCAATTCTGAATAAAAACCACCAAATTTAATCAAGACCACTTGAAAATACGTATATTATTTGACATGGAATAATGAAAGAGAGTTAATTTCCAGCAGAACTGAAATAGTTAAGTGTAACCTGGACTTTTTTTGAAGACAACTACCCCATGAATTGCAAACTATCCTGAGAACAAGGATTAAAAGCAGTGACCACTTGCTAGTATCTGGCATTCCAACAGAGAGAAGGCATGAAGTTGACCAGAAGGCAAAGAGCTCCTGAGAGATAAAAAACATCAAATAATCTAGTAGCCATTCCCATAGAAAGCTTCCATCAATAACTAAAAAAAGACTTTTCTAACCTTTTATAAAGAATGGCAATCAGCTTAACAGAAAGACAAGCAAATTCTCTGATGTATTTATTTGGAACACGCCAATTCATCTGTCTGTAGACTTGTTCTAATGGCCCATTTATTTTAATGGCTCATTAAAATGTAAAAGTATAGCGCAAGATGAAACAGTTGAAGAGACATTTTCAAAGGTGTAGAAAGAATGTATTTATTCTACTATATTGGGAACAGGTACACACTTTCATATTTTAAATCAGGCAACTTAGAGTTTGGCGATTATTACCTGTCTCAATGCAAACGAGAATTGCATACAGAAAATATTCTTGTTGATTTAGAAGGTAAATACTTATATAATGGTAAAGTTTCGGACAGTTGCCATGAAATACTGCTAAATATTTACCATTTGATCAGTAAGAAGTCTATCAAATCTCTTTAGTGGGATTTGGGATTTACAAGCTGTATAATTAGCTTCTCTATGCACACAAAGTAGCTTACCTGTATTCCATACAACAAGCCTTTAAAATTTAGGAGCAGCAGGTGGTTAGTATTAAATTAAGTACCATAGAATCACGGAGTTGTAAGTTCAGAAAAGACCTTTAAGATCATCTGCCTTCAAGGCAGCACTACCACCATGTTCGCCTCTAAACCGTGTCCTTAGGTGCCACATCCACATGTCTTTTGAGCACTTACAGGAATCATGACTCTATCACTCCCCTGGTCAGTGTGTTTCAATGTTTTATAACCCATTCCATGAAAAAAATTTTTCATAATGTCTAGTCTAACCCTCCCCATGAAATAAAGTGCTTAAATGCTAGAAAAGTACAGTCATGGCTGCTTTGGTAAAGGCAGTTGCTGTTTTTCCCTCATGATCACACAATCATAAAACAGTTTGGGTTGGAAAAGACCTCTAAAGATGAATTGTGCAATTGAGTTACTGGAATAGAAGTGTCAACGCCAAGTTTTCATTTTTCCTCCTTTTCTGTTTCTCTGCACCATGCAGCATGAAAGAACCCAAAGCCTTTAAAGGTTACTTAATAAAATATAATGCATAGCCTCTCATTCATGTGTTTGTATCAAGGGAGAAATAGGTTCTGTGGTAACTAGACAAGAAATTTACACAAGCAATAAAAAGTTGGACATTTGGGACTTCATGTAGAGCACATAGTGATTTTATAGAGATGAAGATCACATAATTTTCTTTATATCACTCCTGATTTATGCTGCAAAAACTGCAAGGAAAATTCAATCTATATTGTGATTTATAAGCATACGACTGAAAATTGTCAGGATAATGGCTGTCTGCTCATTAAGGGACAGGCACCTAAAGACAAAGCATGAAAATATGAACAAGACACATGTCTCATCTTCCAGGGCTCCATCCCACAGTCCCCAGGGTGAAACAAGCAAAGAAGCCCCAAGGGTGGCAGCCAAGGATGACCAAAATTCTGGATGACTATGCAAGTTTCTGACAGGCCACAGCTGAGACCAGCACTTCTGCAGTCTCAATGGGGCAGGGACTACAGCCCCAGGCTGAGAAATGCTGAAAGGATCTCTTTGGCCCATGAGTGCACCTGGTCAGAGGCCCAGGTAAGGTTGGTCAGGGCCAGGCACTGGTGCACTAAGGTCCTGAAAAAAGCAAAGCATGTAACGTATGGTATTTTAGGCTGTGAGGCTGCAAGAACTTAGATTAGATGGCTGTAATGAGAACTTCTGAACCAAAAACCTGTGGCAAGAACACCTTTCCCAAACGCCTGCCAAAATATTCTCATCTATAACAAGAAATACCAAAGCAATTTCAGCTTCCCTCTGGCAACTGAATGCAACACATGGGTCTAGATCAAACTGTGCAATTATATGAACTAATTACAGCATGTAATAAAGATTTTCATGGATAATCCCAAATACTAATTTTTAAAAATGCAGAAAGGTCTAATATTACCTTTATTATCAAATTTCCTTGCCTACTTGATTTTTAATCAGAAATTTTAGGGCTATATGTGTTGGGTCAGGCAGAAGTTTTTGAATATTTGAGCTACAAGAGAACTCACTCTTCCATCTTTGGCAATTAGAGTTGCTCTTCCTGGTCCCCAGCATTCCCCAGGAGCTGATGGTATGGTTAGGCCTTCATCAATAAACTAGAACATCTTACATCTTACTCTTCCACGCGGGAAATAAACTTTTTTCTTGTCCTTCCTTGAAAGGGAAACCTCATTCATTTATTTTATTAGGCGCACAGTCTTTGAACCAACAGTATCCTTGAAATATTACTTGAGAGTGTGCTAGATGGCATAGATCAAATCATGCCAGGAAGGGCAATAGCACTTAAGCAACACTGTTGCTTATGTGACAGCGCTTCAGATCATGCCCTGGCCCCCTGGCCTTTTTAAGCTGATCAGTGTAAACTCTGGGTAAACAGAAAGCATTCCATTTTCTCTGAGCCCTGGTCTTTCGCTTTGCTCGCTGCTTCAACCACAATGAAGGACGCCCAACTCTGTAGATGTATGGCAACATACATATTCACATCATCTCAGTTGGCACAACCGCTTCTCTTTTTATACAATGCTCTTACTTGATGAGAGCATAAAGTAGTCAGGCATCTTCCCAGGTGCCCAAAACCACACATTTTGCTGCTGGGGAAGGAAACATGAAGCAGCATATGTATTTTTACCTCTCATCCTGACACATTTAACTTCATGTAGGCAGGCAAGAAAGTGTTAAAGAAGCAGCTATTCATTTTAAACTTAGCCGCATGGCTTCACACACAAACTCAGACATTTGAATTATCCTAAGAAATTTAATTTCCAGGGTGTTCACCAGCCATTACAACATTTTCACAGGTTGTATAAGCTTGTGAATCAAGCAGCAAAGTTATTCCCACAGAGGGTAATTAGTGAATCCATATGAAAAATAACAAAGCGATGGAATTGAGGGCAGCACCTGGCAGCTACTATTAACGCTGCTACCAAGAGCTAAAGGTAGCAAAAAGTTTGTGTTTTACTTTGTGTTTTACCAAGAACATGTCACATTGGAGTATGGGGATTCCTCATCCTTGTACAAAAGGATGCTTTTGCGCGCAGCTTGTCAAAATTTAAATTTGTGTGTTTTCTTTGAGTTTTTGTGAGGAGGTTTTTGGATTGTTTTAATATGTTTTCTGCAGTGTTTAATATGTTTTCTTTAATTATTCTCTTCATCTGAACCAAATAAATACAAAAAGACCTTCATCAAAGTCTCTTCCTTGATTTACATCATTACTGGTAGGAGCTGCTGTAAGCCTTGCATGTTCTCCATCTTATTTCATCAATCATGTAGGTTGATGAGAGTTCTCTTGTGCTACCAGTGGAGTACATGCAGGGTAACCAGTGGCTGGGTACAGAGGCCTGGAAGCTTTAGCTGAACCTGGACACCTGAGAAATACATGTCTGATTTTTCAAAGCAGTCTTATTGCTATTGTGTATTTTTAGCCATGTTTCTTATCATTTCTCTGATTAAAATGAGAGGAAAAATCTAGATACTCATGACAGTATTAGTAGTGTTTTTGTAGAGAAAGGCAATATAACTTTTTTCATCTGTCTGAGTCATGGAGCAAATTAATTATTGGAAGTGTTCAAGTAACTATTCCTGAAATTCGCTATATATTTTTGTATTCACATGTTAAAAGTAAAAGGTACATTTCACTTACGGTAATATTGAGCACAAAACTCAAAAGGAAGTATCATTACCTTTCATTACTTTTCTATGAAATCTCTGCAGAGGTTTGTTCTAAACCACATCTATGAGCAATGACCTAAGCATATTTTGTGTAACTAAAAAGATGCTGATTTCTAAAGGGAAGTGTGTTTTCTGGAGTCTTAGGTCAGGATATTCACCACATAATTAAGACAGCATATTATGGAGGGATAAATTGCACTACTTTTTTATCTTCTTGAACCAAGAAAACCCACTGTTTGTAGCATTCTGAACCGCCTGTCTTTTCCACATGTCAGTTTGTCTATTCATCAGCGTAAAATTAATGAAAGAAATTTGTGTGCCTAACAATTCCTTTAATCAGTGAGGATCAAACCTCGAGATTTGCATTTCAAAAGTACTTTTTATTGCTATAGTGAATAGTTTATTTTTACTAGGGAGCAAAAAAAATTTATTTCCTCACAGTAGCCACTAGAAAATAGGATATCTGAGGAGAGACATTATTGACTGATCCACCAGGAACTGCTGGGAAAAAGACAATTTCTCTCTTGGAGGAAGTAGCAGTAGCAGTAAATCCTCAGATTTTTCTGGCATAATATGTCAGTTTGCTACTGACAACCTAAGGTCAGACATGCCTGCTCAAGATGTGAACGTAGTTTCTTGTCCCATACATATTTTTTCAGTATGTGGCAAAATCTGCTCTCAGTCACTGTTTTACACCTACAAGTACTGGAGCTGGTTTTGCAGACTAAGATAAACAAAACTCTCAAAGAGGAGAATCTTTTCCCAAAAGACTTTAAATTTCTGCAGTGCTGTTTAAAGTGCTTTCTGCAACTGTCTTGGAAGGCTGTAGCAAGTGCTGCCATAGGGAAACACCAAGGATAGGGTTCAGCACATAGCCTCACCAGAGCCTGCTTAGGACGAGCGTGACAGAGGAGGTCACAGAAAAGAAAGTGATCATCTGATTATTTCCTTGCTCTGTCAGCAGCCAGGCTGATTGTCTGCTTTAGTTTCCTGGACCTTATGAGAGGAAACAGCTTATAACCCTTCAAAAACCTTACCTCTTCCAGACCACAGCAAAGTTCTTGTGTCAAGCCTGAGCAAAGAGAAAATGTCTTCCTTTCCAGAAAGGCAAAACATCAGAGAAGAAAAAACCTACCAGACTGCAGCAAAAGTACTCATGTCTGAGAAGAATATTTTGTCTCTTCCACATGAACCTTTGTCTCTTCTATGTTGGATCCTTGCATCCAATTCTCGCATCCTCTCTCTCTCTCCCCCCATTCCTGGTATGAAGTTTACCAAAAGGGAGTTGAACTAGCAATAACAAATTAGATTATAATGCATTCTGACAGTTAATATTCCACTTCTTGCTCACAGTTTAAAAATTAAGTTTTTGCAAAAACATAGATAATGCTAGCTGCAAAGGAGTCCTGTTTCTTGGATCAGTTTTTCATTAGTGTGTGTATGGGATAAAGGAGCCTGTGTCACATGGCTAAATCTTTCACTGGTGGCCATCATTGCAGCTTCGTTTATATCAGACAAATGCTGTTTATTTACAGCAGCCTTGGATAACCCAAAGGCACTCTCAAGATCTGTTCTTGTATTTGCAACTTAGACAAATTTATCATGTATCATGATGCTCACCTATTGTCAATTTTGCAAATATGGACTGGTTTAATTTTCATAGAGACTATCAAAAATATTATCATGGATTCTAGACATAGTGTTGTTAGTTGAAGACTGCTGTACATGAAAGAGGTAGTGATCCATGTTGCAGTTCACATGAACAGGCTAAGGCCTGCACAGTGCTGTGCTTTGTGTGTACCATGGCAGATTGGGACACAAATCATTGCAGGTTGAAGCTCACCACAGCAGAGCAAGCAGCTCCCCCATGGCATCAGCCACTATGCCACCTGCACATCCTTGTCTTTATCCAAAACTCTATCATAAATTCTCATAAAACATCCCTTTTTGTTTAAAATGACTACAAGAGCTGTTTTAAGAAAATCTTGTAAGGTCTTGAGTGACCAAAATGAGATACCCTTTCCATGGACAATACCTGCGTGGTGTACTGTGCCATCATTGGATGCCTAGGTATTACCACTCAGTTCAGGATTCCCTTCATAATTTTAGCTCTAAAAATGGCACTTAAGCAATAATTTACAGTATCTGAGTGCTTTTCTTAACATGTTCATAAAAAATAGAAGCTGCTGTTAAAAAAGTCTAAACCAGTGTTTTAGGTTTATGAGTAAAAATACCATTTAATGTCGCTTACATATTTTAAAAATGCTTTTCCAAATGAAAATGTTACCAAGAGCATCAATTTTATTATTTAGAAGTCACCTACTTTGGCTATTGTATCTGTAGGAATATTTTGTATGAAAATACTGTAATTAAACTCATCCTTAATCTAGATCAGTGGTTCACCTGAAAATATTTCACAATTTATCATTTAATTTTTTCCATTCTATAGTTAAAACTGAGCCCAGTTCTATACCACATTGAGAAATTGTTGTAGTGTGGTGTTTTGAAAAAATTGTCTCAAACGCCTGAAGTTTCACTATATTGAAGAAAAAAAATGCTTTCTAGAAGTGATATCTTGATATGATCAAATTAATAAAATTTTTATTTATTCCCTGTAGCAGTTCAGTTTAACATGCACAGGAAATTTTCTACATTGGAAATATTTACTGTGACCATATAACACTGCTTAAACAGCACTTCTGAACTCATGGGCAGGTGCTTAACTACAAGATCAGGTTTTCTAGTTTTTTCCATGTTCTACAGCTTTGTGAAGCCAGCTGTCAGCAGAAGGATATTTTGCTCTCAGTATCAGTGCATTTAGCAATGATGCATTAGTACAGATGGCGTGGAGGCTGGGCTGTGGAGGCACACAAGTAAAAGACATTCCTGTTCTCATAAATCAGTCTCGTTTCAGAGTGCCCAGTCTCACCTGCTATATACCTCTAAGAAATAATCATTATTCTGAGAAAACACCAAGTCAACTCAATAGGGTCTTGAAAAATACCACTACATCTTGTCACATACTCCAAGAAATCTCAACCAATATCCATTAATTCTGGGTGAGTTCTCTAGGGTGCTGGTAGTAAATTAAAGAATAATACTCTTCCCCAGAAAACGACTCAGAGGACTCAGAGTTTGCCAGATGACAGAGTAAGGGAGAAGTTTTTTTCTGGATGATTGGTTCTGTGACCTACTCCTGGAATAAGACTAGTACGTTGGAATTACCATCTTCTTCTCCTCCAAGCATCTGTCACAAAAAGAGTTGAACTGGAAACATTGGGGCCAGGTGCAGGAGAATGAGCTCTGCAAGAGGGTATAATAAGTTCTGCTCCTTCATCTCCATGCATCTTTTATAATGATGCATTTGTAATATTTATTAAATGTGGTAATCACAGAAGCAGAACAAAAAGCCTTGTTATAGCCATTAGAAGAAATTGTAGTTTCACATTTTTGGAGGTCTGTGCCCACCCTGTCAATTTGGAGAAATCAGAAGACACTTAAAAAACTAAATCTTTTGTAGAAAACACTAATGAACACTAATTTTAGATTTTTTTCTTCTGCATTTTAAAAACTCTCTCTACATATGCTCAAATCCATCTGTACTGATCCACAAACATGCTAGTTGGCAAATCTACTCATAAAAATTTTAACTCTAGTTTTATCCTAACATCAATACATTTCAATTAAAAATATTTTTGCTGTAAATAACTCAAGGATAGATCTAATGTATAAATACATAGTAAGAGTTCAAGTTCTTTCTTGTACTTGCTTGTGCCCTTTTCTTAGATCTCTCTTCTGTAAAGACTTTTTAAACCACATTTCAGCAAATTCAATGAAAAATAAAACTGTATCTGTAAGAGTTTGTGGAGTGGGAGATGTTTCCATCTCACAGGCTTGGTAGAATTTTCTTCAACTAATTCTCATTTTCCTACCATAGTTGGATAGCAAGAAGTAAGACATAAGTGAGATGTCCACAGTACTATTTCTAGTAGCATCATACTCCTGCTAGATTTTACCTCCTGGAAACACTACCGTGAAAATTACAGACTCAATTTTAGTAAAGGATTTCAGAACTGCTCTATAGAAAAAGGACAAAAAGCAGAGAGAAGCATCTAAATTAATTTACTTGCAATGATAGGGCTTAAAACAGGATGTTCAAAGTACCCACACTGCCTTGCAGAACATTTTTATAGGCTATGACATCTCTCTTCACCTAAGGCACAGAAGTAGAGTCTTGCTGGGTGGGCAAGCAAACTAGTAGCTAGTGAAAGACTACTTCTTTTATTTACAATTTTCATTCTAAGATGATCTTCCTGTTCGGTTTCCTTGTGATCCACTGCTTGTCTTAATCCCTGCATGTTCAAAAACGTCTTAAAAAGTGCAGCTGCATAAAGGCATTTAAGCTGGGCCTCCGGTGAAGACGACTTTGACTGGAATACCTGGGATTCCTTTGTGCTGATCTTCAGGTGCTCTCCTGGTGGCTTGTGATCCCTCTTCAGAGTCAGGGAATCTTTTGCTGGCTCTTGAATCAGTTTAAATGGGATAGATTGAGGTTCCACTTCCCCAGGAAATTTAATTTAAAACCTTCTCAACATCTTGGCAAGACCATGATCAAACAAGCTGGAATAGAAATCCATTCTCATGGATAACAGACATCTATGAGAGAACTGGAGTCAAGCTTTTTAACCATAATGACGGCACAGTGATCACTGATAGAGAGTACTGCAAGCAGGTTCAGAAGAGCATGAAAATATTCTCCAATGGCATGACAATATCCTTTAATAGCTTCACTCTCCCTTGATGCTTTTCTGAAAATATCCTCTTCAGTTCCTAATTCAACCATGGCAGGCTGAACCTGTACACAGAGAGGAACAAGAAAGTGTCAAGACTGCAGGGCTAAATTCACTCAAACCTTCTGTTTAAAATTTAAATACTGAATTTCATACTGCTGGGGCATGGTGTTTTAAAAAATTCATAAACTTCTGAAAAACAGTAACATGCCCAGTAATGGATGAAGTAATGTGCGAATCCCTGCTGCCCCTTACTCTGTCATTTCTTTCTCTCTAAATAAGTATGTGGGCCACATACCAAGGAAATGCAATATAATAAATGCATGTGAATAAACAAACTGAGGCTGATTAAACTGGAAATATGCACTTGCTTTTTGTTCCTTTCTCTGTCTCTTTATTTCTTTCCCTCTTCTTCCTTGCACCCTTCATTCTTTTGTTCATCCTGTCTCAGTCTTTTCCTTTCATATAGCCTGTTCCTTCTTTCCATGCATAGTTTTCAAATTGCTGTGCCCTTTCTGCCAGCAATGTTTGCTTCACCAAAGTTATGTCATCATTCTTGATTTATTCTCTTAAATAGCATTCACTACACCTGAGTAATAGAAATGGGTCTCTTTAGCCTGAGGCCACATGGTATGACACAGCCTGTGTTTATGCACTTAAACTCTCCTTCTTCCAAAATACAGTGGTGTCTGTATTTTGGAACAAACAACATACTGACAGCAAGGTGCTGGGCCAGACTCCTATTGCACCCTACAGACCTTTGCATCTATCTCCTCACTGCTTTTCTAAACAAACACATATGACAGTCTCCTCACTTCTGCTCCATGTGTAATAGTTCACATATCTACAGCAAAACAGATTGATGCATGCTATCCCTTTACTGCCTGAACCCTTCAGTCACCATGGAGAGTGTTAGGTGCTTCTGCATGTCTCCCCCAGCTTCTGCACAGTCCAAAATTCAGTGGCTCCTGGCACCATTCCGGCTTCCACTCTCACTGCTTATTTTGGTACCATTCTTTGACATGCTCTGAACCTACCATTAGCCCAGAGTAAGTAGAGTGCAACACAAGCATGCTAACACAGCATGTAACCACTTATGACATTTTTAACTTACGAACCTTTGATTGCAAATCTTCCTCATCAACCCTCAAAAAAAAAAAAAGCTCCAGGATTTAAACTATATGGAAATAGAAGAGGAAGAGGATGCTGTGGCAGGGCTTGCTGTTGTGTATGTTGTGCTGTATTATTTGCAGTAACCTTTCGGTTAAACAGGATAATGCTAGAATGATTTGGCCAGAAGAAGCCCATCAAACAGGCAGAACCTTTACTAACAGGGCCCATGCCATTCTCCAGACCGTCTATGGGGATTGCTTTGGAAACTCTGGCTGGCCTGGACCAGAACCGTGCTGGGGCATTTGCCACCAATGTAAAAGTATTGGACAACTGCATGACAGTGTTCAAAAATATGTTGTGGTTTGGTTTAGTTTATAACTAGAGACATAGACTTTTTGATTTGACTCATGTGTACTGCCTAGAGTGACAAAGTACTCTTGACTTAGGTCAGGTTCCGAACTAGTGGAATCCCTGGTTCTTTAGAAAAAAGAATATCAAAATTTGGGTGAATTTTTTTGAGCTATACATGGACTTGTATGCTTTATCTCTATTCATTTTAACTAGGCATCTGAGTCTCTTAAGTGGTTTTGAAAATCAAAACAAATTCCTTCAATTTGGCACCTAGAGATAGCTTCCCATCCCTCATTAAAAGTGTGATATGTTGTGTTTAAATGTAAATGGGCGGATTTAAAAGAAAAGTTTGCATGGTGCCTTAATTGTGGGATATAAAAGCAACTTCATATAAAATCTGTCATCTTCTCCCACTGCAGTCAAAATATAATTGTTCTATTTCTCTCTGTTTTCTTCTAATTTTTTATTTATTTATAAGCATTTACTTGGAAGGTATGGAAAAATAAAAATTTTATTCTTTACTTTTACAGAGAAGTAGCTTTTTTATGCAGTTATCTCCCAAGTCTCATGCATGATCATGACAATTTTGTGTTATACATCATCATTTGTGAACCAACATTAAAGGACAGTTTTTCCCCTCTATACCTTTGTTCAATGTGCCAGTCAGTGTCTGTTGCTCTTCATCTTTGCCTGAATGATACCAAACTTCTGTCTTTAGTCAGGTGGTGAATCAGCCTTCAAGGAATCAGAGAATACCCTGTACAAGAACAGCCTGGTGGAACATGTCTAACCAGTAGTTTGCTCTAACAAGAGAATAGATCAAAGAAGTGTTATGCAGAATACATTTTGATGCATTAAGAGCAATACAAGGAATTTTTCATATAAGGCATTGTTGTCATGCAGGTGTGTCAGTATTTCAAGAGGTCTTACACTAAAATTGTAATTGAACCCAAGGTTGAGGCATTCCTTCACTTCATTTATGTCTGATAAAAGTTCACAGCTTTCCTAAATCTGATCCTAGCTAATTTCTGAAGGGGTCCATTTCTTTGGTGTTCCAGATAATTATTAGGTTTTTTCAGAGTGCTTACTTCAAAGTGCCAACATCTTGGTTTAGCAGAGAACCGAACTCCTATGACTGCCCACATAGATAGATGCTACCAAAACAGACATACATTTACTTGAGATGCTATTTAGAGACTTTACCTAGTTTCTCAGACAGTTAACAGCTGTCTTTCTCCTTTCAAACATGATTATTTTTATTCTCAATTTCCCTTCAATGGCTCAGTCACTGTAAAATCCTGCCCCGGAAATTCTAATCCTGATGAGGTGAACTTTCTTCCAGTCTGTCAATATTGATTGTCATAACTTTTTCATGCATGTCTTACTTCAGAGGGTATAAGAGGGATATTAAATGCAACAACTGAGCTGTGAAAATGTGACTATAGAACACAGCAGCCGCTGTAGATCTTCTGCAGCACTTTATACCATTCTAAAGATGGTTGCTGTGAATTAGGAACACAACAAGGGCTTGTCCCAAGTCCTTCCGTATCCCTGCTGCAAAATGTTAGCTTTCATGCAGATGCATGTAATATGTGAACTTGTTTGTTTTTATTCTTTTCATACTTTCATTATTTGCAGTAGCTGTTGAAATACTGCAAAAGGAATGTCTTCTTTTTGCTTTATGAGATGATGTTAGCATTTTATCAAAAGGCAAAATTGCAGGAATAACTATATTCTAGGAATCACTTTCAGATTCTGAACAATATATTTGAACATTTGAACTTTTTTAATTGTTCACTACAAAGGATTCATTAACAGCCTAAATTATGAGTTTAACTTGCATAATACAATGCACTCAGTTAAAGCTAAATGTAGGAACAGAATTTATGCAATTGTAGAAGTTGTGTGAAATGGAGACTATTCCCCCAAGAATATAGAGGAAATTGCCTTTAGTGCATCAGTTGTCTTTTTCCCTCCTGACTTTCTCTTTTTTCAAATAGAAATCCAAAAGATTTAAATGGATGGAAGTTAACAGTGCAAAATGAAGGTCGCCAAATCAGTTTTAGATATACTGAGAATCTAAGATAATTCCTCAGCTCACTGTTCCTTGGCTTTTTTATTCTGATGGCTACTTAAAAATGGACCCACAAATTTAAATTCTACAGAAGACCCAGAATTTCTAGAGAGGCTCACAGATCGTTGCAGAGCAGTTTTAGAAATCTTACAACTCTTCCTCTATAGGCACATCTCTTCTGCCTATTTTTTTGGTTTGCTGCCTAATCACACTAGCAACAAACATTTGGAAAACTTGCTTGAACAAATAGCCTTTCAAACAGACAGATTAGCAGTGGAGATCCATTGAAATGCTCTATAGAAACATATTTTCTTTTGAACTACTAAACCCTGTGACAATCCTGATAGCTCAGAGGTATAAAAGTACTTCTTTGCATTCTCAACCTGAAGTTCAGTATCTGTGTCATCCCTAAATGATAACTGCGGACTATGTTATTCATGCCTGGAGGATTTAAAATATTCTTTGAAACTCCAGAGACCCTTCAAACTGCTGGACAAGTTTTCAGTGGATGCTAGACTTGAGCAGTAAGCAGTAAGATCTAGTGGGTGTGTGTGGGAAGTGTGGAGATTTCAAAGGTAACAGCATGAACTAAATTTAGGGAACTGATGCTAACAGGCAGCATAAGACACATTTAAGGTAGTTATTCTTAAGTATTTAAAAAAGACTGCAAAAAAAGGAAAATCTGATTTCCTAAATATTTATGCTGTCTGATTTATAATAGATGCTCCAAACACTTCAAAAATTGAAAGCTGTCATGATTTTGTTTCTCATCAAAGTGCTTATTACAGATTCCTGGGTAGGAATGCAGCCATTTCACTGGAGAATTTAATTCAAAGAGGATTTTACATTCAAAAAAGGGCAATTGCTAAGTTTTATGCTCCTTAAAAAAGGAAAGGAAAGGAAGGGAAAGGGAAAGGGAAAGGGAAAGGGAAAGGGAAAGGGAAAAAGAAAAGAAAAGAAAAGAAAAGAAAAGAAAAGAAAAGAAAAGAAAAGAAAAGAAAAGAAAAGAAAAGAAAAGAAAAGAAAAGAAAAGAAAAGAAAAGAAAAGAAAAGAAAAGAAAAGAAAAGAAAAGAAAAGAAAAGAAAAGAAAAGAAAAGAAAAGAAAAGAAAAGAAAAGAAAAGAAAAGAAAAGAAAAGAAAAGAAAAGAAAAGAAAAGAAAAGAAAAGAAAAGAAAAGAAAAGAAAAGAAAAGAAAAGAAAAGAAAAGAAAAGAAAAGAAAAGAAAAGAAAAGAAAAGAAAAGAAAAGAAAAGAAAAGAAAAGAAAAGAAAAGAAAAGAAAAGAAAAGAAAAGAAAAGAAAAGAAAAGAAAAGAAAAGAAAAGAAAAGAAAAGAAAAGAAAAGAAAAGAAAAGAAAAGAAAAGAAAAGAAAAGAAAAGAAAAGAAAAGAAAAGAAAAGAAAAGAAAAGAAAAGAAAAGAAAAGAAAAGAAAAGAAAAGAAAAGAAAAGAAAAGAAAAGAAAAGAAAAGAAAAGAAAAGAAAAGAAAAGAAAAGAAAAGAAAAGAAAAGAAAAGAAAAGAAAAGAAAAGAAAAGAAAAGAAAAGAAAAGAAAAGAAAAGAAAAGAAAAGAAAAGAAAAGAAAAGAAAAGAAAAGAAAAGAAAAGAAAAGAAAAGAAAAGAAAAGAAAAGAAAAGAAAAGAAAAGAAAAGAAAAGAAAAGAAAAGAAAAGAAAAGAAAAGAAAAGAAAAGAAAAGAAAAGAAAAGAAAAGAAAAGAAAAGAAAAGAAAAGAAAAGAAAAGAAAAGAAAAGAAAAGAAAAGAAAAGAAAAGAAAAGAAAAGAAAAGAAAAGAAAAGAAAAGAAAAGAAAAGAAAAGAAAAGAAAAGAAAAGAAAAGAAAAGAAAAGAAAAGAAAAGAAAAGAAAAGAAAAGAAAAGAAAAGAAAAGAAAAGAAAAGAAAAGAAAAGAAAAGAAAAGAAAAGAAAAGAAAAGAAAAGAAAAGAAAAGAAAAGAAAAGAAAAGAAAAGAAAAGAAAAGAAAAGAAAAGAAAAGAAAAGAAAAGAAAAGAAAAGAAAAGAAAAGAAAAGAAAAGAAAAGAAAAGAAAAGAAAAGAAAAGAAAAGAAAAGAAAAGAAAAGAAAAGAAAAGAAAAGAAAAGAAAAGAAAAAAGAAGGCATCGGATAATTGCCTTTAACCATGTAGCTTAAATGATGCCTCAGTCTTGGGTCTAAGTTTAAGAGAGATTAGCAATTTGGTTAATCATTGTAGCTCCTTTTGTACTCTGTTGGAGATAGAAATACAGATCCAGCAGTCAATTCACAATAATCTTGAGTGGATTCTGCACTGAGCAGTCTTGGAAGGTCCTTGCCCTGACTGCATCCTTCTAAATGGGGACGGCAAGAAACTAATTTGCAAGTGACAGTCAACAGATGAGTGGATAACTACACGCCTTTGTTTATAAAAAGTAGTACTGTAGATAGATGAAAAAGATAGTAGAATTTATGGATGCCAGGGAGCAAGGAGTGGTGTGTGACCTTTAGAACTCGTAACTACTGTGCTTTTTCAACCAATGCATCCACGCACTGCATGTGTCTAAGGAACAAGTGAAAATCAGTATCTACACATAGTTTAAAAAAAATCAAGTATTCCTGCACCCCTAAATCACCTCAAGAATGGAAGATTCCATAATTGTTCCTTTCATCCTTCCTCCCTTTCTTCACATGCTGTAGCAATAACCTGGCTTATTTAACACCTTCACTTTCTATCCATTTTTCCATGCATACACTCAAATGCAGATTCCTGTCTTGTCTTCCAGCTCAATTTAAAAGCATTTCCATTGCCCTCAACAAAATGCACATTCAATTCATGTTCATGATAGATTTTAGCCTTAAAACAATATTTAAATTTGTCAGCACTGAAGGATCCAGTTTCTAAAGTATGAAATTTTCCACTCATTCAGCATACATCAACTTCCAAAGCCTTGGTTTTTTTGGTAGCTTTATCAGACACACGATGGCCTTATGAGATCACCACAGCTATATGGTAGACAACTTTCAAGCCATGAACAACCTTTTAGGTACACCTTACTTGCAGGAAAGTACTTTGTTGCAATACTAATATGAGCAGAGTACCCTCTCCAATTATGCAAGGATCATTTAACCTGCAGAAGCATTTCAATTATATGTAAAAAAATAGAACAGTAAATGGTTTCCTTTGTTTGCTAGTTCTAGCAAATGCACACTCACAAATGTCATAATATTTGTCTTGGTTTGAAAAGGCAGTGAGTTTTTTGGGATGCTGTGGTCAAACCAATGGGTGCTCAGATCTGAATATTGGCACCTGGTGTGGCCACTGAGGACATGGGTACACCTCTGAGAACATGGGGGTTAAAAGCAGAGAACTTCCAGAGGGAAGCTCTCTTGGGTTCTGTCCAGTCCGTGAGGGAGGTCAGAGCTCCCCTGCCAAGCTGCGGGCTGGGTGGGGCAGGAGAAGCCGTGCAGCCGGCCGGGTGAGGTAGGCCGGAGCCTTGGACAGAGAAGGGAGGTGAAGGCCCCTGCAGGATGGAAGGGTGGAGGAGCACCAAGAGGCATCGGGCAGCCACCCCCCCACCACCAGGAGAGAGAGCGAGCGAGCTGCTGTCTGTGCATGTGCCACCTTGAAATTTGATAGCACGGCCAGCCGAGAAGGAGAAGGGGAGGGTGCAGCGAGAAGATGCCTGGCAGAGCAGCCTGGGAGTTCTGGACAGGCAGAGCCTGAGATTTTTAACCCTTTTCTCAGATGATGGAAACCTTACAAATGCTGATCCTACTGGAATTGAATGAGAAGAGAGAGATAGAGATAAGAGGAAATGGGCCACGAGAGAAGTTGAGAAGAATCTTAGGTGGGAGGAGATGATGGAGTGGCCTTTGGCTGGACTTTTCTTGTATAGCCATGGACAGAACCATTTTTCCTGTGACACAGAGACTGCATTCAGGGGGAGGCAATGGCTTGGAGCCAAGAGAGTGCAGTGATGTTATGTGAAGGAGTGCGTGAACAGAGACGATGGGTGACGAGGGTGGTGGTGCCCTCCATCTTCAGGAAAGAAGAAGATCTCTGTTCTTGAGACCCCTCAGCCCCAGGGGGTGAATTTGGGGGGGACAGGTGTCCCAAAAGTGACACCATGGTTTTTTTTGGACCTGGGCAAAGCATCCTTATAAGAGAAAACCCTAGAAGCAGCTCTGGTCCATGCGCAGTGGTGAGAGCACTGGGCATGGAAGGAAGATGTTAAGATGGCAAATGATCTCTGGGCGGTGCCACATGTGACAGGAAACACAAGAGGCCTCAAATGTGTTTCCAGGGGAAGCCTATGGTACAAGAGGGACTCCTCTCTTCTGGATGAACTGAGAATTAATTATCTAAAGGGTGGTGATGGACTGAGATTTGATGATCTGGAGGGGTGGATTGAATTGGGAATTTGGTAGGGGGAGGAGGAATGGTTTTGGAAGGTTTTCATTCTGAGTTCAGTGTGTTTTCTCTTTGTATATAATTGTAGGTTAATAAAGTTTTTTCTTGTTTATTCTTAAGCTGGAGCCCGCTTTGCTCTATTCATGGTCACATCTCACAGCAGACACTAGGGAGCATATATATTCATGGGGGCACTGGCATTGTGCCAGCGTCAAACCGTGACAATTACAAAACCAGAACGTATACTGTTTTACAGTTAATCAAAACATTAAGAAATCAGCAGCTGCAAACACTGACAGTCTCATACCAATATGATTTGGAATGTGACATTATTACATTGCCAGTGAGTTACAGGTTTTAACATACAAAAGCACAGAGATTTTCATAGCCAGGAATGTTGTTGTTACCTTTTTTGGGATTCTGCAGAGTTCAGATTCCTGCAATGAGCATTGGCCATATCAGAAATATTGATCCATGCTGTTTCCATGTCCATTAGATCAGGGCTGTATATGCCCTGAAAGCTGACCAAAATAATCATTACAGCAGGAAAAAGCATTTTGTTGGAACAAAAATTTTTACCAACTTAAAAAAAGCCTTGACCTGATTTTCAATAGCTGACATGTATCCAGAAAGAAAAATGAGAGAAAAACATTATACAAAACAAGACAACAAATTCACTGATTTCCACATGATTATGAACTCATAGTATAATTGTGTGTACACTATTAGAACAACATCTAGTTGCATGTTTAAATCATTCATACTTTTATTTGGTGCTGTAAAATAAACCAACTATATCCAAATTCGCAAATCCAATAATAAATTATAAAGGAGGACAATACTACTAAAAAATAAAGTTTTATCTATATCTGTAAAAAATAGCTTATGGCTGATTTTTTTTCCAACTCTTTCAAATAATTTCATTTCAATAACTTTGATCCTTTATCTTTTGCTTTAGATGAAGCGTTGAATGATGATAGCAGGACAATGAGACAGTATTTGTCTTAGGTCAGCCTGTTCAAATGCTTATGGAAGCACTTCTTTCTCTCCATCTTAGCTCAGTGAAATGCAGGAAATAATCTTGTACTAAGAGAATTCCTAATGAGGATTTATATCACACAATATTTAAGTCATCAAAGCACATTTTGTTGCTATAGTAACAATAATCCTCCACACACAAGATGTAAAGAAATTTGTCTAAAATAATGCATCCTGTATTCATCATAGACATTGGCAGGTAATCTTTTCAACTGTCTAGCTGTCCTTGTGTTCAGAAGAATTTTATTTTAGTTTTTTAAAGGAGCATCTCCTTTAGAAGATGTGAGAGCAACTGCTTATTTTGCTATAAAAACACTTTATGATATTGTGTGCTCACACAACTGGTTAATGAAATTCAGCAAAAACCTGGACTGAGAGCATCTCAGTACTTAAAAGAAATAATATGTAACTTGGTATGTCAACTGTACAACATCCAGAGACTAAATTGTTGTTTCTAATGTTCATTTTAGTATTACAGATTATAGTGGAGCATTGATGAAAAATATGGAAAGCATCAGGAGCAAATGACAGTATTTCATCAAGTACAGTTGGCATTTTCTCAGAAGCATAAGAGAGTTAGGAGCTCCCTCCGGAAGAACATGGTGCTTTTGATGAGGGGAGACTACTGGGAAATTGGTGAAGTTCTGAATTTAAAGTGGTGTAGCAATTCCGCCATAATTCCCTATGTGAATATTCTTATTTTCCATTGAGCACTAAAGATATTTAGCAAAGTCAAATGCCACATCAAGATGATTTAAAACTCTGTCTGTACTGCTTCCCTAACACAACATCAGCAAGGAGAAGCTATAGTAGAGAGTCATTAGTGGGACTGGAAAAGCTGGGAGCAACAAAAGGTCATAATTCTTTAACACCCCAGTGAATAGGAGAGGCAAACAATATATGTCACGTCAGAAGTACATGATGTGGCAATTTTGCCCAGGCATGCAGGGAGGATGCTAAAATCTGCAGGTAGGTCCACACCTCAGGTAATTGCTTAGTGCTCTAGGTCTCTGCCATAATGGCGGACACTCAACTTAGAGCCAAAACTGTTCTGTTTACTGAGACAGCCCCTGAGAAGTCTGATGTTTCTGCTCAGATAGGACTGGTAAGGAAGGAGATGCCTGTACAGATGTAGCTTGCAATAGATGTCCAGTTACTCCTTCTGGAGAAAAGGCAGTACCTGCACAGCATACACAGGTTGATAACCTGCTGCAGCACATGGCCAAATTACAGGTGATGGTTAATAAGCTGTGCAGTGTTAGAGAGGCTGAAACAGAGATGGACATGTGGCTTCAGAACCATATACCTACAATGGATACCACTGAGCAAAAGGCACCTTGGACCCTGATGACCCAAAAAGCAGGGCTCAAATTCAACCTCCACCCTGCAACATCCAGACCAAAATCAGATACTATGTTTTAAAAGCTTTAGATGTTTATGAGCAAGACCAACAAGGAGAATCTGCACTAGCAGTGCATGGTGGTTACTGTAAAAAGAAACTCTGAATGATCATAATGGGTGACAGATCATGATGGGCCATTGAGGGACTCATCTGCTGGCCTGATAGACAGTCACAAGAAATATGCTGCTTACTGGGGGATAGGATTCATGATGTTTTGAGAAGGTAGGAAACCTTCATGGATGGAGGGCACGCCCAATAAATCTCAAATGCAAGAAAGAAATTTATGAGATATGGAAAAAGGGACAGGCCACATGGGAAGACTAAAGGAACATTGTCAGGGTATGCAGCGGTACGATGAGAAAGGCCAAGGCTCACTTGCAGCTGAGACTGGCAAAGAATCAAGGACAACAAGAAAGGCTTCTCCAAGCAGTTCAGCAGCGAAAGGAAGAATAGGAAAAATGTGGGGCCGCTGCTGAATCAGATGGGCATCCTGGTAACAGAAGACCCTGAGAAGGTAGAATCAATGAATGCCTTCTTTGTCTCAGTCTTTACTGCTGAGGTCAACCCTCAGGAGTCCCAGACCTTGGACGTAAGAGAAGGCAAGAGAAAGGAAGACTTCCAGTTGTTCAGAGAGTTGGGTTAGCAATTGGCTAGGCAGTTTAAATACCCATAAATCCGTGGGCCATGATGTGCTGCACCCATGGGTGCTGAGGCAACTGGGAAATGTGTATCTGCCAGTCTCCATCAGCTTTGAAAAATCATGGAGGATGGGAGAGGTGTCTGATTGAAGGAAGGCCAATGTTACTCTCATCTTCAAAAGGGGCAAGAAGGGGGACCTGGGAAACTACCTGCCAGTCAACCTCACCTCCATCCCTGGAAAGGTGATGGAACAGGTCATTCTGGAGGTCATCAACAAGCATGTAGAAGAAAAGCAGGCCATCAAGAGAAATCAGCATGAATTCACCAAGAGGAAGTCATGCTTGACCAATCTGATAACCTTCTCTGAAGACATGGGAGGATGAGTTGATGAGTGGACAGCAATGGATGTATACCTGGACTTCAGCAAGGCTACTGACACTGTCTCCTATAACATCCTCATCCTAGGTAAGCTCAAGAGATGTGGGTTAGATGAATAGGCAGTGGGGTGGATCAAGTGGTCGCTGAGTTCAGAGGGTCATGATCAGTGGAGTAGAATCTAGTTGGACACCAGTAGAAAGGGATGTTCCCCAGGGATCAATACTGGATCTAGTCTTATGCAACATTTTTATCAATGAGCTGGATAAAGGGATAGAGTGTACCTTCAGGAATTTGCTGATTATAGCAGACTGGTAAGTGTAGTTGGTACATCTGAAGGATGTGCTGCCATTCAGTGGGATCTTGATAGGCTGGAAAGATGGGTGGAATAAAACCTAATGAGGTTTCTCTAACAAGGGCAAGTGTAGGGTCCTGCACCTGCAGAAAAATAATAACCCCAATTACCAGTACAGGTTGGAGGATAACCTGCTAGAGAGCAGCTCTGTTGAGAAGCCGACCATGAGCCAGGAGGGCTATCCTATGGTATCTGAGGATACCCTGGTATCCTAGGGTACATGGGGAAGACTGCCCAGCAGGTCAAGGGAAGTGATTTTTCCCCTCTACTCAGCCCTAGTGAGACAGCATCCCAGATGTTGCATCCAGTTCTGGGCTTCTCCATACAAAAAAGATAAGGAGTTACTGGAGAC
>NW_005054439.1:221985-338006 GCF_000277835.1 Geospiza fortis | reverse complement strand
TTCAGCAGAGGGCCACAAAGATGATGAGGGGTCTGGAGCATCTCTCTTAATGAGGAGAGAATATGGGAGGTGACCAGAAGACTGAGAGTGGATGTCATTAAAGCATAGAAATATTTCAAAGGCGGGTGCCAAGAGGATGGTGCCAGATTCTTTTCAGTGGTGCTCAGAGACAGGACAAGGAGTAATGGCCATAAAGTTAAATGCAAGTTTCACCTCAACATGAGGAAGAACCTCTTTACATTGAGGCTGGCAGAGCACTGGCACAGACTGCCCAGGGAGGTTGTAGGATCTCCCTCTCAGAGACATTTAAAACCCACCTGGTCGCGTTCCTATGTAACCTGCTCTAGGCGACCCTGCCTTGGCAGGGGGGGCTGGACGTCTAGAGGTCCCTTCCAACTCTAACAATTCTCTGATTCTAAAAAAATATATGTCTTGTGGAGCTACTCATAGCGATGGATGTACAATCAAAAAGGTGTGGAGACCACTGTCATAGATTGCACACATTTGCAAATGCAAAATAGCAAACCAATGCTTTAAAGTGACCCAATATGATTCAGAGATAAATAAAAGACAAACTTGCTATTTCACACTGCTTCCACTGTTCTGACAGGATTATTCTTTATACAAGCACAGTCCTAGATAGTCCTTGGGGCTATTTAAAAACAACAGAAAAACTAAGTGTACTCATTTAATCTGAAATATGTGCTTATTGTTACTAAATGTCTTTTCTACAAGAGTTCAATATAAAATCTATGTGCCATAAAAATTGCAGGGATGTGAAGCTGAGAGGATTTAAAAGGATCTCAGAAGAAATGCAGGAAGTTTAAGAACTATCTGCCTAGTAGTCAAATTTCCCAAGACAACATAAACTAGGAACTATACAGACTTGATTCTCAAGAAAGTAAACAGTGGCAAAAGTTATCATATTTCTGCTTAGACAATTTCTGCTTAGACAATTTAGTTATATAATTCCATGTTTCAGTAACATCTACTCTTGCTTGAACACAATTTTACCATTGATAAACAGTCAACTACTTTGGAAAATCTGATTCTGAACTTTTATCTTATTTGGGGACCAGGCCCTGAATTCCTTAAAAGCAGTATGAGGAAGAGGTACTCGAATTAGATGAATTTTTTACAAGGACAAAAACTTGAAAAGGGAGTTTTGGAGGAAGTTAGATACTGTAAGAAATGAGATCAAACACAGCAAGTATTCTTGGATAAAAAACTCAAATATTTCATTATGTTTGATTTCATTATGTCTTCAGTATTGCTTTGCTGTCTATTCTAGGTAATTTCAAAACCCTTCCCTTCTTAATCTATCATTTCAGAACAATGGCGTTTATTTCAAAGTTGTCTGGCAATTTAAAAGAATGAATATTTTTTTCTAAAAGTGAATAATTGATGTATTAAATACCAAGTTTGAATTGTTTTCATTAGACCCAAGTACATCTAAATTACTATTATTAGAATTCTTCATGATAGCTTAAACCTTATTGCAAATTTCCTGCAAATTCTCAACATGGCCAAATTCACCTCTAATATAAAAAAAGACCCCCTAAATTTAATAATTAATCAGAGAAGTTAAATAGACTATAAAAAAATTCAGCTTGCTGTTAGTTTTGCTGGGACTATACTCACCCACAAAATTGTTTGAGTGATCTTATGGGGTTGAAAAGAATCCTTCTCGATGAATAGTTTGTTTTTGTTGGGATCAGTAATTGTAGAATTTAACGTATTTTACATGGGTTTTAAAAAATTCCTGATCAAAATCAGCCTCTGGAGAAGTTCACATATTAAATATAGAACACGTTTCAAAAAAACGAAGAAAGTGCATTTCCTACTTTCAAATGAAATATCTTCTGCCTTTTCTTACCCTTGACCATTTAAAAACCTTGGATTTTCATAGTTTAACAGCACAGATGAATACTAGTGTCAGGATAAATGAGTCCTATCAACATAATAGAATTTATGGGAGTCTCAGATGAGTCCTTGAAGAAAAATTTTCTGCAAGTGTAGTGGCTTTGAGAAAAGCAATTGCACACTGAGGCACCTTCAGCTACTTTCTCTTACCTGAAGGGCTTCCTGGAAATTCTTCCTTTCAACAATCTATCATAATCCATGCATATATGAAACCCTCAAATAGATTTTAGTGATTTTTCTTTCTTCATAGACCAGCACACTTTTGAAGGAAGGGGGGGTGTTGTGCTGGATAAAGCATCTCAGTAGTTGTTATTAGCAGAATTATTAAAATATTCATTGTAGTGTAGTTCTAGAGTACTTAACTTGGCCTAAACATTATTAACCACAATCCTCAGTACAAGTTTGACCTACAAAGCAGCCTGGGGGAAAAGAAAATTTGAAATACCCAACATTATCAATATTTTAAATATAAAAGGTATTAATGTTTTAACACATGCTCTAATGCTGTTTTTTTCACATGGACGAAAGCTATTCTGTATCATATATGTACATCACGAGACCTTAATGGTCTCAGGTGGGACCCACATGGAGGAAGGACATATTCCCTTGCAGCTCTTGCTTTTAAGTAAGCACAGAATGGGGACAGAAGCCCAATATCAGGGAACAGAGGAATCCAGTCAACCATGAGCAAGGTGCCTACACCTATGGAAGCAAAGACAGGCTGAGCCTCTCCAAAAGGCACTGCAATATGCCCAGTTTTGGAGAAGCTTCTGGTTGTCTGCTGTAGCAGGAGGCAGCAATGGTGGTGGGAAAGAGCCTGCAGAACGCAGCAGGATCTGTGGGGCATGAAATCTCACTATACTTACAGAGCATTAGAAGTATTTATTTTGTCTGTGTAAATTGCAAATAAAAGTAATTGAAAATAACAATGTTTAGGTTTTCCATTTAAGTTCATGGAAATCAAGCATGCTTCCAAAGTAAACAAATATCATAATCAGAGAATATAAGTGGTTATAGGACTGAAGGCTAACCTTAAATGTCCTCTTTGATTTTCATTTATAGTTAAGTGATACAATAGTGATGTTATTCTGTGTAATTAGGAATCTGTTGCAAGAAATTAGGGGTGAGATTTTTAAGGAGTATTCAGCGGGATAAAAATAAACTCAAAATGTATGCTGACAAAAACTTATTGCTCTCTGTTGCAAATTCATTAAATATCTCTAAAGGCACATTAATAAAAATAGAGAAAAAATGTGTTCAGGAAGGTGATAAAGGAGGATATGGTAGTGGTGGTGAGAAGATCATGCAATTTCCTTTTTGTGTATTGAATAAGAACATGTAAGAAAAGCTTTTCTAAAATCTGTGAAAGTGTAGGGAGGGTCAGAAGGTCAAGGACCACTGTGATAATCCTGAGTCACTTATCAACTCCGATTTCTCAAAGAACCACTGGTTTTTGGCTATCATTAAGTCTGATGTGGTGTCCTATGATTGAGATTTAGTTCTCCAAAGTCACAAAGATTTTGTCTTATTTTGCCTATCAATATCAGGATTATACTATTGGGATTGTATCTAAGCAATTTAGAAGTTAAATAGTATGGAGCAAAGTCATAGTCTTTAAAAATGCTACAAGATTATACCTGTACCACAGTCTGGGATGTAGCTCCTCAGAAATGGACTGAAATGACAGAAATGGTTCATCAATATGGAATTCCAAGGCCAGGTTATGGTTGTGTAGGAACACTATAAAACTGGTGGAATAACAGACACATTAGAAACTAAAAATCATAAAATTGCATGACTGCTTCCATTTGCTTATTTGAAAACAAGTTTTATCAAATATGGCTCATTGTTTTCCATACATGAAATTAATTACTACTTGAAAATAAGATACTTCTGCTTTTTCTATCATGGCTACAGAGTATATTCTTCTCATGGATCCTCTTGTTTTATATTAAAAAACATTATTAATCTTAACTATGTAAATGTTGTATGACTTCAATGCATCCCTTACTAAAATAATGTATTTTCTCAAAGTGACCTTTACACTTTGAAGGAAATACTCAGATTTCAGCTATAAGATAAAGTAAGCTACAGAAACAACATGTTCTCTGGAAAAACATAAATCATGGCCTTAAATATTGACCTTTAATCCTTAGGTAAAACACTGCAGTACAGAAAAAAACCACAGGCACAACTTAGTACTCCTCTGTCAGGATAAAAGTCGAGACTAATCTGCAGAATGATATGAATCCTGGGGTAATATAGAAGAGTGGCCTCTAACTGAAATATTAAGTCTAAAAAATATGTTTTATTACACATTTTGGGGCATTTCATTAATAAGGTGCTAATCAGCTACTTTAGATTGACTCAACTCCACTCCAAGCTTTGTCTTCAAAAGCAGAGGAAAATGCTATCTGTTCCTCCAGGAGCCCTTCCATTTTGTCACTGACTGTCACCCCAGCCTCCAACATCAAAGTTCAACAAGTACAAAAAATGTGATGCTGACAGATTACATGAAATTGAATAAGTAAAATGGACTAGAAAAGAAATAATATACTGACTGCCTTTTCAAAAATCACCTTGACCTATGACTTCTGCCTAACTGAGCCATTAAGCATAATCGTGCCCCTTCCTGTGAAAAGAAAACAAATGCATTTCTTAAAATTACTTTTAACTGCATCTTTCTTCAACCTCAATACACATTAAGTTTTCTTCTACACATGCACAAGAGGGACACTTCACCATATATGTTGCATCAAATATTACCAACAGCCTTGCTTGTCTATTGTGGAAAGATGCAATGGAGCTCATGCTGCAGCAATACTGATACAAAATACTCAATTTCACCTAGCCTCATAAAGCAGAGGTGGGCGACACAAAAAAAATTACACTATTACACTGACCATAGGTATTGCATTATGTCCCCAGTCATTAAACACATAGCATGCATTCCTATTATAGACAAAAAAATTAGTACCTCTATGTATCAGGCGATGGTTAGCACACCAGAATTTTATAAAAAAGAAGCATTTTTCAGAAAAAGCTTCTCTAATGCAGATATCTCCTCTCCTCAACATTTGTTTTACTGGATTATTTTAACAATACCATCATTTAGTCACAAGAAGCTTCATGCCTTTGAGTGTATCCAAAGAAAATTATCTGAGAAAAACAGGAGAAACCAATGCACTCTTTGACAAGAACAAGGAGATAAAATTTCAAAATTACAGCTAACTTAAGGATAGTATTGTAACAACAGCTAAACCAATGCAGCAATCTAAGCCAATTTAAGTGTTCTATTATGCAAAAGTACAGCTGTTATAAAAGAGAAATCAAAAACTGTTGTTCACACAGTTAAGCTGTGGTTCTGTCGTATCAGAAAATAGTGATACATGAGCAGTTTTCAAATCATGTCAGTCAGGATAAGTATCTAGCACTAGGACTGTAGAGACAAAGGTCCTGATCCCAAACTCTTGACCTATTTCTCAACAGCATCTTTCAGACTCCATTCTATGCACTATGTGCCTGATGCGGCAAAACACCCACTTAATTTCAAACATGTGGCCATTTTCCCTGCAGTCAACAGACTGCTTACTTCACAAGTGCTTTTCTAAATCAGTCCTGGAGGATTGGGCCTTTGCCTGAATCCTCTGAATATTCCCTGAATAGTTTCTTACTAGTCAAGCAAATCTCTGCTCACTTTTGTGGTAAAAATTCCACTTACAAAATGGCATAGCTTCAAGGATGTAATTTTCACTGCATTGTCTGATTCCATAGCTTTTGTCCTTTGTATCACTGGTCATCTCTACATGTTCTGTAATTATGATAAAACACTTATTCATTTGCAAATAAGAAAGTAGAATTGTAACCTATATAGTTCATTGCTTTAAGTGAAATTAATATCAGATCTTTAAAATTGAGCAGATTAAAAATTTTAAGATTAAAAATTTTTGAATTTATACAGTATTTTTCCAATTCTGCTTTCTTTTTAAAAGAAGCAGAAAAACTACTGTGATTTCCCCAATAACTTGAATAATTGCATAAAGATGATCTTATAGGATATCCAATGTTGAATGCACTGTGAATGGAGAAGATGCCTGTCAGAAATGGAGACCATTGAAAGTACAATCATAACATCTGAATTTCAGTTTTACATTTGTGATTCTTAATTACTTATTTCCTCCATGCAGTTCCCAGTCCTACCCAACCCCACCCCTTTCTTTACAGTCCAGAAAGGGTTTAAATGTAGTAAAAGGATAAGAAGACAGTGGTACCTTCTTCTTAGAAATCTTCAGGCATTCTGTAAAGAACAGCCTCCTGATCTTACTGTTTCATCAAATTCTTCAAAATTCATGTACAGTTTGGAGGCTGGATTCATATATATTATCATTTTATTTAGGGATCAAACTTTGACCATTCCTAAGGTGACCTTCTGGTTTGTGGTATCATGGGCATCAAATAACACTATGAGCCTTCACAGCAGATAACTCTGGAACAAAGACAGTGATACTGTGTTCCTCTTAAGCATATGTTCTGAAAAGATTGACAATACATGACATCCACAAAAAAATATCTTTGTCAGACACACAGCAGCTAATAGGGGAACAGCTAACTAAAGCTGAACATTATGAGATGCATAAAAATTAAGCTTATAATTTTATCAATTTTGTCTTTCATCTTTGATGTGCTTAAAGGTTTTATTTTCATCCTGACTCCATGGCATATTAGCATCCAGTCAACATCAAAAAAAACTGCTTGTCATTAAATATTAAATTCCTTAAGGGGTAAATCTGTAAGTCTTTAATTTCTTTTTATTTTTTCCAGCTGAATCTGGCACCACTCAAGGCTAGAGAAGCACTCGGAATCCATAAATTGAGATGAAACTAATGAGAGTTGAAAAACTTGAAAAAGGACTGTTTAAATAAAGCCCTGAGGAAGAACTTGCATGAATATGCCTACATTAGACAACACAGTACAATTCATAATGAACTGGGTTTTATACCAGACGAAAATCATAGAAACATATCATGGTTTGGGTTAGAAGGGATCTTTAAAGATCATCTAGTCTAGCCCCACCTGTTATGAGCAGGATCATCTTTCACCAGATTAAAAAACTTCTACTTGGACAGTATTGCAGACATCACTTCATCTGCAGTCTGCCTCACCATGTGCCTATCAATCCATCTGGGAAAATACACTAAACATTTTCAGAACTATTTGAAGGTTGAAACATTTTATAGAGCTTAAAAAAATAGCCCATGCATCAAGCAGTATTGACTGCATAGATGTTGTTTTAAAGTTTTGCACTCCAGTGGATTCTTAGCTTTTGAAAAAGACTCTACATGGCTTAAAAGCAAGTTCTTGCCATAGGCCTTTCTTTGCATTATATAGATTGCTGTAACTTCTGTGCACAGTGAGCCAGAATGTGACAACTTCTTTCTTTTTTCTTCCTACAGTACTGGACTACAAGTCTCTTCCCTTATAATACCAGAACACCTTTACTTCAGTTTATTTTAAACACTGTGTCAATGGGGACTAGCATAATTTCCTCAACATAGCATAATTTCTAGCATAATTTTCTCATTATTTTCTCAATCAATTTTTTCAATTTGATAGCTGAGCTGGACATCCTTGTAAACAAGGCAGGAAGTAACCTTTTGTGTAACACTTTTTGAAGCAGTCTGTCAGAAATGAGCAGGAGAAAGGCACAGGTTGTAATTACAGCAGTACTTAATGTGATGAGATTGAAAATTCTCAATAATATTGTAATAGATCAATAATTTTGCTACTGGTCATCAATTGCTGTACGAGATCCAAGGATCCTATTTAGTTTCAGCAACAGAGAAGCTGTGTCATCTGGAGACACCTCTGTAACTTTCTGAGTTTCCAATAAACATAGTGTATCTAGAAACTGAGAGCATATGTTACCGAGTGCAGATAATCTACTACTGCAGACAATGAAAAGCAAATTATGACTGTTTGTCCTAGGGTGCCGTTATGATGCTTGTATCCCCATCTGTGTGTTCTGTTTATGCTGGATATTATGTCCTGTGCCTTCAAGACTGGCTCTGAAGAGAGAATATTTTGTTTTGGTTTTGTTATCAGCCACTCTTCCACAGCTGGCAGGACACAGAGACAGGGCAGTACATAGTGCGGCTTCTGCTTTTTGCTTGGCTTTTCGCTTTGCTCTTGCTTCTGCTTTGCTCCTGCTTTGCTCTTGCTTTTTGCTTCTGCTTATTAGTTAGTAGATAAGCAGTCCAAATTTTTTCCTGGATTGTTTCTCCTTTCCCGTTTTTTGGACCTACTCGAACCTGCTCTGGACTGGGACCCGGGAAACACTGAGAGTTTGCGCCTTGTGGCCTGCAGCAGCTACCCCAGCACCGGAGGGACTGATAACAGAGTGACCACCCCCAAGAGAGACTTTCTGAATTTGTCATCTTTTTCAGAGTGGCGAAATGGTGTCATTTGGTATTGTTCATTTTGTGTGCTGGGGGGTGCTGTGCCTGTTAAATAAACAGGTTCTTTCCGCTTCTCTCTGAGGTATCCTTCCTGAACCGGTGGGGGGGAGGGGCTGTGTGGGTTTGCTTTCTAGAGGGGCCCCCTTTGGAGGTTTTCTCCCAAATTTGCCCTAAACCAGGACACTGTTTCATGGTATATTTTTCAAAAAACACAAATTTTCACAAAATATGAGGCTGAGAAATACTCATCTACAATCTCATGTAAAGGTATACTCAGGCCCAGGTTAGCAAGCAGCTGCTAAATGAAACAGAAGTATAGTTTTAAAAGGAATCAGACTAAGCTCATGGAATTATTTAAGAGCCAAACCACAACTAAATGTTGTCAATTATAAATTTAAACTTCAGTTTTAACACTGACGTTTACACATCTCCACTGATTTTCACTCTTGTTATCAGTGACTCTTAAAGGGAAGACCAATAGCACCTTCTAAATAGCAATACAATGTAATTTGCATTATATTGTTACAATGCAGTCACAGTGCTTGCATACCATAGCTGAAACATCTCTTTGCAGAGAAGATGAGAGGATTTTGACCAGGCCATAGCATTTGAGTTTGTGAAAGGCCTTAAACCAATGTATTTCTAAAAAAATGAGTACCACTGGTGTTTCCAGCATAGAAAAATCTTGAAAAGTCTTGGGATCACCAATTACTTCAGTCCTATAAGGAGAAACAAAAGATGAAGACTAAGGCTTTCCTGTCTTCCTATCTGTTGGTAGATAAATCCCACCTGTATAGCTTAATAAACACATTACAGAAATACAAAGGTAGATATCATCTTCATGCATTTTAGATGAAAGAGTTGTTGAATAAATAGATAATGACTTAGTGGAAAAAGCAAGGAGAAACCAATTCCTTTTTCTGTAGGAAACCGCTGGCCAAAAAACCCCCCACTTACTGGCTCAACAGCTTTCTACTTCTTCCACAGCCTTGGTAGAACAAAAGTCTACCTAGTTAAGCTAGACCCAAAACTCTCACCATGCTGCATGAAAATGCAACCTCCTCCCCCAAAAATTTGATGCACTGCCTCTCTTTGGCCCTGCTTTTGTATGAAAGTTCTATTTTGCACTAACTCCAAACTTGAAGAAATCCTGTAGTGTTTCTCCAAACTGATCTGAAAACTAGAACCCTTTAGGTACAGTACTGTCAAGAGTACTGTACCTAAGTACTTTCCAGATCAAGAATGGGTACAAGCAAGAGCTAGGAATGAGGAAGACCAACACAGCTTCTGAGGACAGCCACAATGAGTGAGTATGAAGGAATCTTGCTGATTAAAATGTAGGCAGTTGCAAAATTAAGAGGAAATTTTGGTAACTTCTGTGCTTAAGGGTTTATACCTAACATTTCCAAGTTCATTTGAAAATGCTAGTTAGAGAATTCCAGCCCACAGAATCTCAATTCACTTAGAATTTTCACTGAATTATGTACAGTTATACCAGTTGTACTACTATAGGGATAGCATCCTAGTGTATGTACTATAAAAAATTGCCAAGAGTTTCTCTGTTCTACTTTCGTCAGAACCTGAAATTTCTTATTCATTTCTCTTTTGAGAGATGCTTTTTCTTTTCAGAAAATACACTGCAAGAATTCAACTTCATATGGCAGAAAGAGGAAATTGTTACTGGGTAGCAATAGTCACAGCAGTACACTATTAGTAACATCTTTTCTCAATAAATAGATTGTCTGCATATATTTAAGTGTCCATGCATATCCACACAGTCATACCACTTACATAATTAGTCATGTCTTTGTGTTACTTTTCCTTAAAAAATTGCTTTTGACATTGTGTCACTAAGTGACTAATTAATTAGTCATAAGTACTCTGTCCCCTCAAGATATTATTGTTTACTAAGATGATCATCTGGCTAGGAAGACACAAACCATGTATGTTTGGTCATTATATGATAGTTGACATTGAAGGTCAAAACGGAACTAGAATTCTACAGGGTGAAAAGTCTGCCTTGATCATTAATTTAGGATATAATCTGGGAACAGTAAATTATGTTATTTATGCTCAGCTTCCCTATCTGCAAAGCCAGGATACTAACACTGCTAAAACCTGTCAGAGTTCCTCCAATTCATGTTAACAAGGACCTGAAAAGTCAATCATCTGTCAGGAATCAAAAATTTACAGCTAATTATGACTTCAGTAATACCATCAACAGCACATAAGTGCTACAAGTAGGTCACACAGATAATAGCCAACGTGTCACAAACTCTCAAAGACTATATGCAGTATAATTCTATTTAAGTTAAAAAAGGATTGAGCAGAGAAGCAGATCAAGGCTACACAGTAATGCAGCGATTATAGGCACAAGACCAGCAGTGACAAAACAGGAGCCCACAAGCAGAGCAAGACTGGAGACAGTAAGAGCTTAAGTAAGAGTATAGTAATTGATTGCTGTAATTTCTTCTACATGTTAACTCCAGGATGCAATCAAGAAAAAAAGAAAGAAAAAAACTTATCTTTGATATAGACATGCAGCTATTCATGGAAGCATAACCAGAAGGGATTGTTGTAGTCTGAGGATAATAGGAAATAAATTAATATCTCTTTCATGTTAAATGTCCTTGCTGCAGATTTATAAGCTTTCATAAAAAGCTCTAAGCACTGTCTTAAAACATAACAGTGATTAATATGTGATCCAGAAAGCAAAAAAACCTAAACATGCGCTGATCACTTTGTAAGCACATTAGCTGTTTTGGTGGCATTGCTCATATGTTAATGTTATGATGGCTATGCACGAGCATCACTTCATGGTCATAACAGATGATGCATTGAAATAACCGTATACTGCTCCTTCATTATTCTTTCTCCAGTACTCACAAAATCTGTATACCTGGAAAATCCTTTCCAAATTTTCTTCAGCAAAATTATAAATATTTAAGAATCTATTTTTGTCTGTATTCTCTTTTTCACTGATGAAAAATAAAATGTAAAATCTTTTGTGGTGTATGTATAATGAAAAAAAAATACAGACATTGGGCATTACTTGGATTTTTTCCCTGCAAAAATATATACTTTTTCAATGCAGAAGTTTTAATATTAAGAAGATTTTACCATGAAAAAGGTAATTTCTTTTGGAAACTTCTTTCAAAACAAACTTACTGTAGAGTAATTGTTAGGTAGAAATTAGTTGCTAGGTTATGTTGGTTTTTGGCCCAGCCAGCCTACATGTGGGAAAACTTAGGATAAATTAATTGAAAACTCAGAATTCTTTTCAGGGTCCTTCCTTCTCTGACAATGTAATAAATACAGAATAGTTTTTAAAAACAGACGTCATCCTTGTATTTTCCATCTGTCTGGAACCTGCTCCCTCCAGCCGGCTGCAGTTGAAGTGTAATTCTGCATGATAGTTTATCACAGATGAGCCTCAAAGTTAGGAATTTGGTTCATATAAATTCAGATGCACTGCTGAAAATTCTAATCAAAAAACCACGTTGATACTGCATTTCCTTCATGAGCTTTACAGCATATCCTGGATTTAAATGGCTTATAAATTTCTGCCAATGTATTTCCCACAGTCCTTGCAGAGACATGCCGCCTTTGCCCCTACACAGCTCAGGTACGGTGTTTAGAGGCTGGACACAAAGTCTGAAGTGCACCTATTGGACCTCAATACAAAAGATTGTGCCTTCCTAGAAGGCAGAAATGCACTTTTAATGACCTCTGACTCCAAATAGAATATGACAAAAAATAATTTTCCACTGTGATTATTCAAAATTGTCAGGTTGTAAAAGGATGAAAAATTTACTCTTTAGAATAAGCAATCAGGCCAGTTTTGAGGTTAAGACTTCTGGGAATTTTGGAAAGTGATTCAGCTTCCAAAATCATTGATACCTTCCTTTCTTTGAACTAAGCATTTGCTAAATAGTACAGGAGTTATTGTCCACTGGGGAGCATGTTAAGCTTGCCTAATTAATCTCCCTAGTAACCTAAACTAGATCTGGGTCCTTAGAGACACAAGGAAAGCAAAGTCAAACAATGTGATTGCTCTCTTTCTTTGTCTCTCTGTATCCTTTTTTAGAGAAATTATTTAAATTATGAGAGACTATTTTAGGTCACTGATGGAAAGCTAAATTTGTTCTTCATGCTTAAGACTCCTTCTGTTAATCCCCTTTACAAAGCGTATTTTTAGCATGCCTCAATAAAAAAAAAAGCATCTAATTGCAAATGTTCTGCACTCTTAATTTGGTACAGGTTTTGCTGTTACATGCAGGTCGACTAAAGCTAGAAGCTTGTAATTTTGTAAAAGAAAATGTGTTAAACTTTTTAACCTTCCAGTTGTCCTTTTCTTGTTGAGAGTAAAAATTTTTGGAAAACAAACATGAAGTTTCCTTTCATCTGGAATAGAATACTGGTATTTCACTGAAAACTAAATCAAGGTTTGTTGTGGGATATTTTTATTACTAGTGTGATACACTGATCTTTATGAAATACAGAAAAACAAAATTCAGTTAAGACTCTAACATGTTTGTAGCTCAAAATCCATCACGTTTATGCTAAAGGATAGATAATGCATTAAAAAAAAGAAAAAGAAAAAGAAAAGAAGGCTTTCTTGGACATTTGCAATTCTGCATAGCTGTTTCCATAGGCCCCTCTATTGTCCCAGGCACCTCTACCATCTTGCTGATTTACCCAGATCAGGAGCAGGGGCACATTATATTTACTTTGTATGAAGAGTGGGATCCCCAGAAAGTGATGCAGATGGAGAGTTGCCTAAGAAGAAGACCAGTTTATACAGTGTATGCTTGGCTGCATGTGCAATTGCAATTTAATTTTACATGAACACAGAAAGAGATGAAATAGTAAAATTGTGTAATAAAAACTTATTTTGGAAAAATCTCTTGTCTGAACATCCAAGAGGCAATCCAGATGGACAAAGGAGTCCAGGAAAGCTAGTCATGCTTCCAGAAGGACATCTAAAAGAAGACTGTCCCCACTTGCTGAAAGATGAGCTGTCAGAGAAGAAGACCAGCCAGGCTGAACAGAGGAATTTGACTAGAACTCAGGGAAAGGAGGAGAAGAGAGAAGCCAGGAGGACTACAAAGAACTGTGAGATATGCAAGGAGAAAACTGCTGCTAAAAAAAATTAAAAATTATAAATACATCAGCAACAAAAGAAAGGCAAAGGAGAATGTCCATCCTTTAATGGAAGTGGGGGGAAAAGTAGTAATGAAGGATGAGCAAAAGGCTGATGTACTTAATGCCTTCATTGCCTCAGCCTTTCACAGCAAGACCAATTGTCCTCAGAGCATCCAGTCTCCTGAGCCAGAAGACAGGAACAGGGAGCAAAATGAGGAACCAATATCCAAGGGCAAATGGTCATTGACCTGCTACATCACTCAGACATGCACAGATCTGCAGCGCTGGATGGAGTCCACCCAAGGGTACTGAAGGACATGACAGAAGAGGTCACCAAGCCACTTTCTCTCATTTATCAGCACTCTTGGCTGACTGGGGAGGTCCCAGTAGCCTGGAGGTCAGCAAACGTGACACCCATCTGCAAGAAGGCCTGGAAGGAAGATGTGGCAGACAACTGCAGGCCTGTCAGCTTGACCTGGGTGGCAGTGAAGGTTACCGAACAGATCACCTTGAGTGCCATCAAAAGACACTTGCAGAACAGTCAGGCCATCAGGCCCTGCTGGTGTGGGTTTGGGAAAGACAGGTCCTGCTTGACCAGCTTGGGCTTATTCTGTGGCAAAGTGATCCATTAGTGGATAAGGGATCTGGACACACTAGATCAATGAGTTGAGAAAAAGTGGGTGCGGTACAGAAAAGGCAGAGCCTCAGGAGTGTATTGAGAGAGTTGTTATGCTTTGTTGGTGTGAGTTTTATTTGGGGTTGGAAATAGCTAAACAACTGGAAATGGCAACTATTAAAAATGATTAATCAGGCCAGCTTTATCCTATCAATCATACTAATATGCAACAACAACAATTCATTTTTACATAGCTCTGAAATCTGATTTTAAACATGTTAAAACATAAATTTGTCTCAAGTTTCCCTCCAACAAATGGAGGAATTTGAGTTACAATTCTAATATTGGAATCAATAACAAAATCATGTTTCATTAATAATGTGTCAGGGAGTTACCTGAGCCACCATTTCCCATGTAAAGAGAAGACTCCCCGTGAAATCTCACAAATTTCCTAATAAAGTTGTGCTGCTACAAATTTATGAAAGAATTAATGTATACACAATCACTGCAGGTTAAAGCTCTTTTCTGGATCTCTATGAGTCTAAAACCCAAGGATTTTCAACCACAAAAAAAAAATCTCAACCTCCCATACAAGGGTCATGGTGCCAGGGATCATGGACTAGCTGCTCAATGGGAATGAGGAGAAGACTCAAATCTTACTATGTTAGAAAAACTGTATGGAAAAAAATGTACCACAATTCACTAAGGACAAGAGTCTGTCCTCTGCAGGACATATAGCACATCCTCTGTAGAACACATAGCACAAGTTTTCGTAACAGTTCTGTAGTTCTATGGATCTTGTGTCTCAGAAAATATGTACATCAACCATAATGAGTCTAGAGTGAACAGGAACAGCTGTGTTTGACAGGAATGGCTGTGTATGAGAAAATGCTAGGAAATTGAAACTGTTTAGCCTAGAAGAGGTCTGATAAGTTCTTGAATTCATGCATTAAGGAACTGTAGTTCTTTTAGCACTCTCCTCCAAAGCAACAGAGAAGAGTGTCATTTTTCTATGCTTATATGAGTATGGTGAGTTAAAGTGCAAGATGTTCTGACATTATGAAGACAGTTTATAACAGTGCACACAATGAAGCAATGGAATAAGCTCACTGTAGGGAGCGTATCCATCACTGCAGAAAAGCTTGGAAAAAAGTTTTCAGTGAGGAAAAGCTTGAGACACATACAATGATGATATAGGCATGCATTTAGGAAAATGATGAGTGATGGAGTTAGTAAGTTACCAGTAAACCTGAAGTTGAAAGTCTGCAAAGTCAACGAAAATATCACTGAAACTAACCAATCATCAGTTTTTCTCAGGCCATCTCCAGACATCTTGTGAAGAGGATAGCTGACTGCTTCTAAATTGTCACTGATGCTTTTGTAGACTGAGAAATTTCTGTGATTTAGAATATATTTAGGAAGAGTACAATTAGTTAAGGTTGTATTTAACACAGAAGTAAATATAATGAAATTGGTGAGAAACTAATCAACACAAATTGAAGGATGAATCATGGCTACAGATATCTGTGGCAGATACCGTATTACAATTCACAATTATGAAAGCCATGGCAGAAAGCAGTCAGGAGTCTGCTTATTCACAGATCCTGCACAACTCTCTGTATGACCTGACCTCTGATATCCTCTTCTTTAGTTTAACAACTTCCTTTTTTTTATCTTTTTTCCTGCTTCATGCAAGAATGCCTTAGTGGGCTTGCTATATTAAGATTATTAATTTAAGTAAATCAGAGTGTACAGAGTCCTGCAGCTGGCTTCCTCAGAAACCTGACCTACTTAAGACTCATCAATTTTAAAGAGGGAATAATAAATGTGGAATGAAATGAAGAGGCATCTAGATCAAATGTCTGATTTATTGGGCATGGATGTCATATGTCTCTGTTTCTAAAATAATGCAACACTAGCACAGCAGCTTTAATGCCACTGATGGGATATAAAGCTCCACATACAAATATTATTTACCTGATAATATTTGCATCTATGCCTTGTCCATCCATATTCAATCACTTACCTGATATTCCAAACTGGATTGCTAATTAAAGGCCTTAATCAAGATGCCAGGGGACTATCTTTCTTCATTGGTGTTCCTCTCTATTTCACAAAAATATACACATAAAAGAACCTCTGATATATAATTTTGTCTGAAGAAACAGAAAACACTACTTTAAGGCAGTCTTGTACATTTCTAGGTCTACAGTATATGGACCTGGCTCACTTTATTTCGATTTTCTTTCTTTTATTAGATAAATTAAGTTCTCAGGAGTCACTTGTTTTCTCTCATTCTCAATTTAAATTGTCCATCCACATTTTGTCTTATTAAAAGGAGACAGCTACCAGAATATAATTTATAATGTTGCCTTTGGCTGAACCAAGGAAGATTACTTGGTACAGCTGGTGATCCATCTGCACCATTAATCCTACAATATGAAATAAGTGATTAACATTTTAGGAAGAACAATAGTTTTAAGTCTTGCACCAGGATTGTTCACTCACCATCTGATGAAAAAGATCAAAGATGACAAAGGACAAAGATGACAAAGATGACAAAGTGTGTGTGGTTTTCCTACATTCAGAATCATCCTATGAGTGAAAAAGAAACATCCCTCATATATAAAAGCAAGAACATACTGCTAGTGTATTTGCAATCTTAGCAGTCCAATGAAATTATTAGTACTGATGGTAATAGCAGTATTGCAGGTCCAGTTATTGCAGGAAGTGAATATAGACAGTTGTGTTGGCTTTGCACAGCCTGTTTTTTGTAGCAGGAGTCACAGAGGTGACTTCTGTGAGAAGCTGTTAGAAGCTTCCACCTTGTCCAGCAGAGTCGATCCCTGATGGGTCAATTAGAGATGTTGGTGATACCTCTGTGATAACATATTTGAGAAGAAAATCAAAACAAAGCAGGGCACAGTTTTTTTCTAGTGGTAAGAACATGTGAAGGAAACAACATGGAGACAGCAATGTCAGTGAAGAAGGAGGGGGAGGAGGTGCTTCAGGGCCCTGGGGCCGAGATTCCTCTGGAGGCCATGGTGATTGATGATCATGGTGAAGCAGCTGTGCCCCTGCAGCCCACGGGGATCCACAGGAGATACAGAGATACTCACAGCCTGTGGGGGAGGTGCCCAAACTTCCTGGGGAAGCTGCGATCCAGTGGGAGATCCAGTGGAGAGAGAGGATCCTTGTTTCCAGGCTGGAGCAGCCTGTCCTTCGACAACTACACCCTGTTGAAGAGTGACCCACACTGCAGCAGTGTTGGGAGGACTGCTGCTCACAAGAGTGGACCCACACTGGAGAAGTTTATGGAGAACTGCCTCTTACAGGACAGGACCTCAAATATAGCAAGGGAAGGACTCCTCTCCCACAGCACCAGAAGAATTCAGGTGATGAACTGACCAAAACCCCCATGCCCTGTCTCCCTGTGCTGCTGGTGGGAAGGAGGGAGGGGTTGGGGGAAGAAAAAGTGGTTTTAAAAGCTTATTATTATTATTACTATTTAAAAGCTTCCTATTTTTAGTTCTCATTATCCTTCTCTGATTTTGTTAGTAAGTAACTCATTTTGTACTCTTAAGTTGAGCCTGTTTTGCCCTTGGAGTGTTTTCTTCAGGTCCTTATCTCAACTCATGAATCCCTTGTTTAAATTTTTCTCTCCTCTGCCCAGCTGTGGCAGGGGAGGGTGAGTGAGCAACTTTAGTGGGTGCCTGATATTTGGCCAGCATTAAACCATGAGAACAATAATTAACAATATCACTATTCATTTAAATTATTAAAATTTTCAATCATAGCTTCATATCCACATTTAGTGTTTTTCCTTTTATTTAATGCCACTAAAATTAATAATCTGAACATAGCAAAGACTTCCCTGTTGTCTGCTTGCAAAGTCAAGGGCACTGGTCTGAGCAGAGTTGAAAGTGCTGTTTTAGTCTGTCTGAGCAGGTGAAGGGTTCCTCAAGTTGACAGCATGTCAAGTACTTTGCTGGCGATGCTGATGGCTTCTTATTCCTCAACGTAGAGTCTACTTAGGGTTGCTTTGAAACGTTTGGCAGCATGCTCTTACACCTTGCACTTCTTTTTTAGTTTGTAAGCTCACATCACACACAAATTTCCAATTTGTTATGCATTTTATGTCTTTTAAATGCTTCCATTTTTTTCTGTTTGGTACCCTTGAAACCCTTTGCTCAGCTCCAAGTCTGCATTTCTTTCACAGTCTACTGGAGACTTGTTTATAGCCATAAAGTTCATGATGTCAGCCTATGTCTCATTTCTTATAATTTCATCTCTGCCCTGCAGCTTGTATGTCTACCTTTCAAGTCTTCAGCTCTCATACCACATTTCTCTACATTGCATGGTTATGCTAAAATCAATATCTCTGTGGACATCTACCTCTTTGGGTCTACCTTAAGGTTTTTGTGGGATAAGAAATCAGAGTATTTTACCATTTCAGTATTACAGGATAAAGAAAATAGTGATTAATTTAAGTGAAAGGAATAATTGTTGCTAGTTTCTGCATTTACTGCAGAAAAATTTCTCTAGTTTCAAAAATAAACTAAATCTTGAGATAAATACAGTATATTCAGGAGTACTTCAGGTAATAGTTTTTGATCTTTTGCATGTCTTGCAGAGGTTAACAGAAAGTAAAATGGCTGACTAATACTTTTGAACAAGTCTATAAGTGCAAGAAAAAGAAATAATTATTTTACCATGATTTACAAGCGAAGTAGCAAATTTTTGCAAGGAAATCTACACAAACTGTCATTTTCAACAAACTTTGTGCAGTCCATTACTGCTAACAGTTTTCTCACAGCTTTTCTGTGCGCTGAATATATTCAAGAACATATATTATGTCATCCTTTATGCCAGAGGTAAAAAAGGTTGGATTTTTTTCTTCCCCTCCAGAACTATTGAAGAACTAACTGCACAGGCATTTTTAACAAGAAATTTTTGTTACAGAAGGAGAATCTTACTATGGTATCACCATTTATTTTCTAAAACAACAAGAGAAATATTTTCTATACATCATCTGAATGTCACATCTGTGAAGAAGGTGACTTTTGCACTGCATATATTTACTACCTGTAAAAACACACCAAGCCTCAGGAAAAAAAAAAAGATTATTTTAAAATAATTTAAAAAGGATTATTTTAAAAACCTACCTTGACAAATTTGAATGTATACACTCTATGGAAACACAAACTAATCCTTTATTGCAATAACATTGTCATTTATATTAGATTAATTGATTGACTTGGGCCCCCAGCAGTGCTGGGATTGGGCAGGATCCTGCTTTATATCAAAAAGGTTAATCTCACTGTGTTTTAGGGATTTCTTGTAAGGCTAATATTTTCACGTGCTTTCATAGTTACCTTCACACTTCTCCATCCAAATATACCCTCATGAATATGTATTTATATTTATAAATATTCCAGTTCATGAAAGAAGGCTAGGTGGAGGCAAGTTTATAAATAGGGAAAGGCCATAGAGATTTTCTAGAGAGTCCAAGGAGGTAATCAGAGAACAATCAACTATAGGAATAGGACAACAATTGGAACCTTGTGTAAAGCCAGTAAAACAATTCATTTGTATGCTTACAATGGGAAAATGAAGAAAAATCTCATCTAATAAAAGACAGCAGAGAAGCAAAAAAGAGCAAAACTCCTTGAAAACCATATCTTTCAAAATATATTAAAAATAGAATTTGATTTTTGCCTTGGCGTTTGTCTGGGAACACTGACACACAAGTTATGCATGTAAAAGATATTTGACTCTGGTATTTCAGTCTGATCATTTAGATGGCTTTCGCAGTAAATCTTGATGAAAACATGTATCCTTGAGGCAAATTCATCACTAATACCCATTTTAGCTCACAAAAGTAATTTCATGACATATTGTTTTGCATGCTTGACTAATCCCGGGGGATGAATATTCATGGTGGTTATGAGATAGACTCTTTTAAATTCTTGGAGTCCATGTTGGCATCAGGCATTATAGCAGCTTCACAGATCATTTTGTTCAGCTAGAAATAATCTGCTGTTATGTCTTCAAAGTAAGGTGGTTTTATTTTTATCACAAGGGTCACCAATCCCTCTGTTGAAACCTAGCATTATTGCTCAGATAGAGACATATTTACCAAAGAAGTGCTAGAAATAGCAAAGTGTAACTGAACAAAACAGTCCTACCACTTCAGCTTCTCTGAAAGCCTAAAAACCTCTGTTCTTCGGTGGTGTACCACTAAGCAGTAACATATTAACCAAGGGAGGATAAATCTATCACCTATAAGTTTGTAGTCCTACACCAGTAGTATTCATTTGGAAGCTGCAATAACTGAAGCTTTAATAACTGCAATAACTGAAACATTAGGATAAGCAAAATGAAAAACAGTAATTGAGAAGCAAAATAGATTAATTTGAGATTCCTTCACTAAGGACCCAGAGGAGTCAGAGGCAGGAGATTGCTAGATTTTGCATTCATTTCCTTCCTATGTAACACTCTCTCAATGAATTCTCCAGCCAAAATTTTAATGAATATCCACAACTCTTCTACTTTTTCACATAGACAAAAAAAAAAAATCATAATAGAAATTTTCAGCGGAAAATGGAACTTGTGATGCTGAAAAACTGAGTATATAGAATTCAATCTAGGGTCAATTTGTTTATAAACCAAATAAGAGGACTTTCTAGAGCTTCATTCCTAACAATATATCTCAAGATCATCTGGGTACCCTCACAATACATGAACAATGAAGAAAATATGTAGAAGAAAATGTACATGAAGAAAAATAGCTTTTGAAGTTCTGTATCTTTACAAAAACTTACTGCTCTACCTAGGTCTTACCTAGGTCTGCATCTGCATCTTACTGTTCCTTAAACCAAAAACCACAAAGCAGTCACACTCTTAAGTGATGCAACCCACCTAGGAAGTACAGAGGAAGGATACAAGGGAATACTAGTATCAAACCTGTACTTTCACATAAAATATAATACATGATGGAAGACAAAAGAATTATAAAAATGAATGCTAGGATACTCTTAAAACCATAACAAGTAGGAGAGAATGGCAAACTGGCAGTCAACAGTCTATGGCAGATCCAATAAAGCCTGAATAGTATAGAAGAAATAAATTACTCTACATAGCATCTGAGAGACCATTACAAGTGACTGGTGAGGTGGAGGAGTGAAGAGAAGACAATAGTAATCACAGAATCACAGAGGCAGGAGAGAAAAAAGAAGCTGTTCACTTTCTGCCCCTGTTTGCTCATATATATAGTAATATATCTTACCTTCCTCAAAAAGAAGCATAGCATCAAGAAACATCCGGAAAGCACTAGAATTAAGAAGAAGGTTTAAGCTCTTCTACAACACTTAGGTTATGGTAGCAGGCATGCTTAATTGGTACATTTTGCAGCTGTTGATAAAGTCACTGTTGCTCTGATCATCCCTGAATGTGGCACATATTTCATTGTCTATCTCCATGAAGAGCAAACTACTGAGGAGATCAAATGTATTCCTTCAATACACCAGCTGAACCTGTGAGTGGGAGCACTGTCACTATGTGAGAGCCAAGAATTAAAGATTTTCTCTTCATCTGAGCGTCCTTTGGAAAATTCATAATATGAAGACATTTTTGCTTAAATTTCTTTTAATTTATGCTTCTCCTCATAAGATTAAAGATTTTGTGAAATATTGTAAGAATGGTTACCCATTCAAAGTAAATTTATTTGAATATTTTTAAATTTTAAAACAATATTATGAATGCAAGTAAAAATTATTCAAATGATAACTTCTTAGAACATTTATAACTACAATAAAAGTAATTTTTTCACATTACCAAAATATTTTTTTTAATTCTTTTCCAAAAAATTTGTGCTATTCCAATTACTTCGTCAGATCCCTATTGGAAGATCTTGGCCCTGAGAATAGTTTCAATAGTGTAAATCTGATTATCAATATGGACTTTTTAATTTTTAGTTTCTTCTTCCCTTCTGTGTTCAGTAGTTATTCTGTGATTTGTGTGCCACCATCATATTCTCTTAATCTTTGTAGGTTTGTTAATATTCTGAAAGATAAATATTCCATGTTAAATTTCCAAACACTATTCATAATTGCTAGATTTTCATTGTATTTATTCTTTGATAGGCAACATCAAGTTGCCAGACAGGGTTTTTCAGTTAAAAGAAAACATGCCTTGCACTTCCATTTAGCTTGAGTATTTTGATTCTCTAAAGGAAATCTTTGCCTCTACATTTTTTCACATACGTGTGACTGAAATGGATATTTGGAGTACCAGGTGTTAAAAACATGCATCTCCCATTAAACTTGCTTGATTCTTCTGTTTAAACTAATCAATAAAACATATTTCAATTCTCTGTGGCATCTTGCTGTTTTGCATCCTGTTGGTGTAGTTTTCCATCCTGCTATTATCAATCCTTTGAATAATAGCTAGCAGGAGTCATGACTGCACCAAGATGCAATGCAGAACATCAAGAATTAGGCTGGGAAATTAAGGACAGTAAGTAAGCCTCTCAGCTAAGTTCCTTTTCCCTTGAAAGGTTGGACCACATGATCTTTTGGGGTTCTATCCCACCTGGGCTGTTCTGTGATTCTATGACTCTCTAATTACACAGTGTCTGGCATCATACAAAGCCAAGTTTCAACTGGTGTGCTTCCACTGACTTGCACTGGAGATAATGAGGCAAAGTAACCCCTTTCAGAGTCAGAAATGCTTCATGTGTGGAGCAACTACTAGATTCTGCTCCATAACTGGACTCCCAGGCCCAATTTCATGCAGACATGATTCATAGGAATCACTAATATTATTGTCATTATGTGAGAAGGAAGGGAAAATAAAAATGCATGTATGCTGTGAATAAGCATCTTCTTTTTATATTGCCTGCATATCTTTAACTTATTATATGTTTTTATCATTCTAAAATCATTCAGAGTGTCAATTAGTTAATTCTCTAGCATGAAGAGTAATTTTAACGCTTCAAAAATTGATTTTACTCATGTTTAAATCCCTGATAATGCAGTTCTGTATCTCTATGCAATTATACTTCCAATTTCTTCACAATTAATTTTTAGCTGAATTTTGCCTCTCCACTCAAACACATGTATTTGTACAATATAGCTGTCTTTGAATATGTTGGTATATATTGAAACTAAAACTGATTGGTTAAACCAAAAAGATAAAGGCAATTTAGTGATTTCTTCCTTTTAAAATTTTCTTTATTTTTCCCTCCCAGCCTCCCCGATAAAGTTGAAGTTTAAAGTAGAACACATAGAAAAGCTTTTGAAAACATGTCAGAGCTTTTCAGATTTGGTTCTAATTTCAAAATAGGATTATGTTTTTAAACAAGGTCTGGTAGAAGTCTCCAGCTCTAAGGAAATCAAAATCACTAGCTTACTTTAAGCAGGAGTCAGCAGAGACTTGAGCAGTTAAAGGTTTAAAGCTCTGAACAAATTAAAATAAGTGCCATCCCACTGCAGAGAGGTATTTTCATTTAAATCATAGTTATTGGATTCAGCTTTCTGCTGTTTCTTCTGATATATGAAACTGGTCTGTCTCTTGATAAATTAGAGTCAATAAACAAATGCATATCTGGGGGTACATCAGTTAACCTACCTGACTAGGAAAAACATTTATTACCCTTAATCTGTTTTCTTCCTAGATAAAGGTGAACAAGTGCCTTGAGTGAGATCACACTACAGTATTTCTTCTTTTTTTTCTTGTCACAGTAACTGACAATTTGCTACAGTGAGTTTGCAGATTATCTAGAAATTGCTCCCTTTCCCTGCCCTCCCCCCTCACCAAATTAAAGTTGGTCACATCAATCAAGATTATTTTTATTGGTTGGAATTAAGGCAGTAGCAGGTTAAAGAGCTTAAAAGGGACATAAATAGAAAAGAGTTTGGTGGTTGAAAAATGCTTCTCTAAATTTGGAGAGCACATAAAAGGTTTTAACATGCGAAAACCCTCATACTGGAGGGTGGCAGCATAACCGTTGCCTCAGAGTTCTGTTATTGTGCTCTTCAGAGAAAACACTAATAACTGTTATGCAAATAACCTAGGATAATATGATTTTGAATGCTCTTTACACCCCAAAATATGAAAATAATTCCAAAATTGATTTACTAGTGTTATTTAATGCCATTAAAATCCATACATCTGCCTAGTTTTACAATAGTCACTTTTCAGAATAGAAAACACTTTTTAATTTGGACTTGGGTTTAGTCTTTTAAAAATATCTTTCTATATCTTTAATAAGCTTTTGATATTCATATTCATCTGTCATAGCCTTATGAGATGTAGTTGCTCTATTTTTTGCTGGTCTATATTCACTATACTTACTGCAATTTTTTTGCCAATGGATGAAGTAAATTTTAGTGCATTATGCTATTATTTTTTTAATCTGATCTATGCTAGAAGTTGCCTAAACCAAAACTATGTTAAGCTGCTATAAAATTAAATAAGTAGACTAAGGGGTCATCAAGAGGTGACAGAAAAAATCTCATTCTTAGCAGTACTGATATGTTGAGCCATCATCCATAATTGTAGTTCAGAGTGCTAGAACATGTAGAGCAGGAATAAATCTCTGCAAGAACACGCAGGATGATTTGATTTGACAATTTCTCTTTTATGTCATTTTTATCAGAGCTAGATCACCTGATAATAAAATTCTGTATTGCAACTAAGTAGAACAGAATGAACAAGGTAAATGTATAGAACCTAATGCATAGACATGCATAGTTCCCCAAATTAAATATGGTGTAAATCTCACATTTTTCTGACAGATGAGCCATGAATGCTGAGACATTAGAAATTCTTCACTGCATTCTTCTATTATCACAAAACATACTTTTGCTCTTAAGGACTTAATAAGAATACAAAAATATTCTTATAAAATATGAGAAGGTTGAGCAAAAGATGATCACAGTTTTGTTTTACTTGACACTGAGCCTGCTGTCAACAGGTGAGGTACCCGTCCCAAAGGGAAAAAAAGGGATATTTGCTCAGGAGTTCACAGATCTCACTAAGAGAGCTTTAAACTAGACTTGAAGGGGGAAGAGAATAAAAACAAGATCACAAGAGATAAACCCATTTGTGGGATGTCACTGTTTGAGGGACAGTGTGCAAGCAATGTACTTCAGTCTGCTGTCTCAGTAGATGCAGGCAATGGAGATCTGTGGGGCAGCAAGGATGCAGGAGATGGTGATATTAAAGGCCTTTTATAAGCATAATGGTGGTATGACTCTATCACTATGATGTGTTTTGAGATAATAGTTTCAGTAGTAATGGTTCCTGAAATGTTTAAAATAACTGCTCTAGAATATCTTTCCAATTTTTCTCTCACAGACCTAAGACAGGGAGATATATATTTTTTTAGTATTTGATATTAGAAACCACAGACACACTGGAGAATTGTCATGCAGGAATTAGAGCTTCTTTACCAAAAAAAAAAAATGCCAGGATCGATACCGCAACTGAAGAGCACCTACACCACACACCCACCACAGGCAGCAAACAGGAGGAGCTAAAAGCTTTGGTGCAGCAGAAAAGATATGCATAATTGCCATCATGGAGCTGTGGTGGTTTTACTTGCACAGCTAAAGTGCTGCAATGGATGGCTGTAAACTTTTCAGAATGGATTGGGAAAGAAGAGGAGGTGGTGGGGTAGCCCTGTATGTTAGTGAGTGTGGGAACTCTGCACATCACTTCGGATGTGAGGAGTCCCCCGAGACCACGTCGAGAGCCGAAACCCCATCAGGGGGCTCGGAGATCTTGGCATGATGCCCGGAACACTTGGTGGCTGGATTTCGATCCTGCAAATGAATTGCCAGTTTGGTATGAGGGCTGGAAGGTGTCACAGGTTTAAAGGGTGTTTTTATAAGGTGTACACAGGGTGAAAATATAAGTTTTAAAAATTTTTGTATAAAGGTAATGGGGACAAGATGGAGGGAACAGGGCGTGTCTCATCCTTCTTCCTTCTTCTTCTTGTTCTCCATCTTCTGCTGTGATGTGGGCACTCAGGGATTGGTTTAGGGAAGGGGTGCACTGTCCAACATGGGTGATAGGTATTAGAAGGTAAAGGTAAATATGATATACGTAATTTGTGGTATAAGAGACGGAGCAGCCTGGAGAGCGTAGTGGCTGCCTTGCTGGTCAGACCTCTGTCTGCCAGGAAGAAAATTTTGTAGATAAGACTTAATAAACCACCTGAAGACCGAACAGCAAAGAGTCCAGTCTCATTCTTCAGAGTCTGGGGTCGCTCCCTGGACCACCCAACTCACCTCGGGGGCAGAGAACAAGCAGCCGGCCCCAAGAAGTGAGTGGCTAATTTTCTGGAGCTTGATGGTGATATTTACTGATAAAAATCAAGGATAAGACCAACAGGGCAAATATCCTGGTGGAACTGTGTTACAGATCACTTAACTATAAAGAAGAGACAGATGTTCCATAAGCGGCTGGGACAAGTCTCATATTTGCAAGCCCTTGTTCCAGCTTGCCAGATGTTTACTAGAAAAACAACATGGCAGAAAGGAAACAGTTCCATGAGGTTCCTAGAGTGTGGAAGATAACTTCTTGGCATAGCTGATAAGGGAGCCGGCTAAGGAAGATGTCCCTCTGAACCAGCTGTTTGTAAACAAAGAAGGACCAGTGTGTGATCTGATTATCTGATGGGTGGAGGCCATCTTAGGCACAGCAATCACAAAAATTATAGAGTTTTCTGCTCCAGGGGAGAAGAAAAGGAGGGGGAAAAGCAGACCTGCCACCTGGGAATACTGGAGGGTAGACATTTGCCTTTGGCCAAGACAGTCCCTTGGGAGGCAGTTTGGTAGGGCAAAGGAGTCCCAGAAGGCTGGATGTGCTTCCAGAAGGAAATCTAAAATGTGGAAGAACAGGCCATCCCCATGTGTCCAAAAACCAACTGATAGGGAAGACCAACCAGGCTGAACAGAGAATTTTGACTAGAGAATGTATCACTTTTGGAAGAAGAGAGAGATCTCTCAGGAGGACTTCAAGGATCTTGTGAGTTATGCCAGGAGAAAACTAGCAGGGCCAAAGCTCAATTAGAACGTAATCTTGTTACTGCTGCAAAAAGAAAAGAAAAATAAAAAAGAAGTTTTTATAAATATATTAGCAACAAAGAAAGACAAAGGAGAATGTCCACCCTTTAATGAAAGTGTGGGAAAAAGTAGTAATGAAGGATGAGCAAAAGGCTGATGTACTTAATGCCTTCATTGCTGACGCCAGCAGTTTATTTACAGACATGAACAGGATGGGGCTGCTGGGAAACTTAGAAAGCTAAAAAAATACTAATACACAGCTCTATTGTTCTTATTCCCATATCCTCTCTACAGCCTAAATAATTTTTTCTGCTGCTTTAGCACTATTCACAATTCTGCTGTATCTGAAGCTTGTCTTTTACAACCTTCCTTAAACTCTCTGATTTTACAGATTCCTACACACTGCCTCAGCCTTTCACAGCAAGACCAGTTGTCCTCAGGGCATCCAGTCTCCTGAGCCAGAAGACAGGAACAGGGAGCAAAATGAGGAACCAATATCCAAGGGCAAATGGTCATTGACCTGCTACATCACTCAGACATGCACAGATCTGCAGCGCTGGATGGAGTCCACCCAAGGGTACTGAAGGACCTGACAGAAGAGGTCACCAAGCCACTTTCTCTCATTTATCAGCACTCTTGGCTGACTGGGGAGGTCCCAGTAGCCTGGAGGTCAGCAAACGTGACACCCATCTGCAAGAAGGCCTGGAAGGAAGATGTGGCAGGCAACTGCAGTCCTGTCAGCTGGGGGAAGTTAGGGGAGATCTGATTTCTCTCTGCTTCACTGCCTGAAAGGAGATTGAAGAAAGGCGGCATTCAACCTCTTCTCCCAGGTAAAAAGTGGTGTGACAAGAGGAAATGGACTCAGTTGCACAAGAGGAGGTTTAGATTAAATCTTAGGAAAAATTTCTTCTCTTAAGGGATGTTGAGGCATTGGAACAGACTGACTAGAGAAGTGGTGAAATTATCATCCCCGAAATATTTTAAAAATATGTGAATGTGATATTGGGTGCATAGTTTAGTGCTGAAGATGTCGGTGCTGGGTTAACTGTTGGAGATGATGATATTAAAGGCCTTTTATAAGCATAATGGTGGTATGACTCTATGACTATGATGTGTTTTGAGATAATAGTTTCAGTAGCAATGATTCCTGAAATGTTTAAAATAACTGCTCTAGAATATCTTTCCAATTTTCCTCTCACAGACTTAAGACAGGGATATATACATATTTGTGTATTTATATAGTTATATATACAAGCATATTTCTATTCTTTGTATGTCACATAATGATGATAAGGATCATCAGTCTTGATATAATTCTCCTTGATGTGAACAAAAAAACAAGCCATAAGTTCAATATCAGATTCAGAGAAGTGTGAGCAAACTAGTTTTCTACTGCAAATATCTTACCCTAACTTGTGATTGTAGTAACTTATGATAAATAAACAGGTTTTTTAAAAATTGTTTTCAAGCCATATCCAATGTCTCTTGCTAATTGCAGCTGTCCAAGCCCCAGATATTTCAGTTCATTGTTCCAGATCTCCCTCATACTTCTCTTGTCAACATCTAGTTCTACTGACATGCTTACCCATCCCTCACTTCCAAATCATTCTTATCAGCATATTTTGTACTTGCTTCCATGTTAGCTGGAATAACTTTGTCAGTGTGTTACTGTTCAATACTGCAAAGAAAATAATCTAGTACTTTACAAATGTGTAAGCATAAAATTAATAATAATGTAGAAATATGTTTTTCACAAAACATGGGACATTCTTCCATCCCATAAATAAATATTTAAATAAATAAATATCTAACCAAGTACAAAAATTTCACCTAGAAAAAGATGTTCCTTTTCCAACTAATATTGCACTTCAATGAATTAACTAGTATTGTCTCCACACAAGCTTTTGGGCCCCATCAGAAACAAAAACCTAATTGGGTCCAAATATTCATAACAAGATGAGTCTAAAAAGAAGCTACTTAACATTAAACATATCATTGTGAAAAGGTATTTCACTTTTTGCTTTGGCTAAGTGGCCAACAGCAGATAGAGATTGCAGTTGTCTCCTCTTAGAAGCTAGGTGAGGAAACTTGGTTCTTCCACAACTCGGAACTTATTGCTATAGATTCTGTAAGAGGACCAAAGTTCTAAAAAGACAATGAGAAGTAATGCAGTAATGGATTCTTATCTGTTCAGTGTATTTCTTTTCTTACTCTTTCATTTGTTTGTTTTTATGGATCACCAAAATTAATGTATTCTTCAGAACCATCATACATAGTATATACTGAAACTTCTTGAAAACAAGGAGGGAAGAGGTTAATACTTGCTGTTGAAGTATGCAAGTTCTTTTGCAATGTTGTTTGTGACGGCGGTCACAAGGGTTTTCAGGTGAGGTGAGAGACGAGAACATTGACTCCATGTTCAGAAGGCTTGATTTATTATTTTATGATATATATATATATTACATTATAACTACACTAAAAAGAAAAAGAAGGAAAGGTTTCTAAATAAGCTGGCTACGCTAAGAATAGAACAGAATAGAATGATAACAAAGCAGCTCTCCCGGACTCTGTCCGAGAGAGCTCGGTCTTTGATTAGCTAATAACTATAAACATCTAAGATGGCCCAATCCAGACAGACTTGTTGCATTCCACAGCAGCAGATAATTATAGTTTACATTCTGTTTCTGAGGCCGCAGCTTCTCAGAAGGAAAAATCCTAAAGAAAAGATTTTTCACAAAGAGATGTCTGAGACAGTTGTTAGTTTGAATCATTAGGTGAAGCAGCAGGACGGCATTAAATGGGAGCAAAGAAGCAAAATTAGCAGAAGGAAAAAAAAAATTAAGACAGTGACAAGAAGAGACAAGCCTTTCCCAACAAGTCTTAAAATATCAATGTCATGTTTAAACAAACAGCACACAAAGGCAAACCAAACTCTCTTGCAAGTAATGCTCTTTTCAAACTTCCTTGTTAATGACTATTAGTCATTAACAGTAGCAATCAAGTATAAATGCTCCCATTTTGTGAAGTGCAGTTCCTGAGCATCAAATGCAACAGATACTGCAACAGATAGTAGTATGAGCAGATGCCAGAAATGGAAATTTCAATCATATTTGTCACCAATGGTCACAAGTGAACATACTGAGATAGCTACATTTCTTATAATAATTCTTCTGTAGTTGCTAACTGGCTTATGCCACGGCATAAATTAATGATTCATTAATATGAATCAGTGTGAGAATAAAAAATTAAAAGGAAAACCAGTAAACTTAAAGGTTGCTTATGCAGAGACAGTTAGCCTTGCAGACTTTCTCAGGGCCATAACATGTACAGTTCAAAAGCACAAGAATTTGTGTAAAGGATAAAAAAAGAAATACAAGTTTGATATTACTGGAAAAAGGGAGAGTGGTGCTCTCTATATCCAGCTATATATCTTTTTCATTCAATAAACCATTTCAGAAGGCTCTGGCGCAGCTTGCTTTAAGTAGGATTACACACATCTATATCTGCTGAGAGCCTAGTTCCACTGGCTCTGAGCCTGCATTTTTATAGACTTTTGCATGTGGTTACTTTCAAAGAACTCATCTACAGAAGCAGCACTTTTCCAGCTCTCATCACCACCATTATAACTGTCCAACAATTTCCAAGGCTCTCTGAGAGATATTAGATGAGAAGGGACTGTAACATTGTGAAGTCTAACAGATCTGACCAGAGCAGATTAAGTAAAACCCCTTAGAGAATGAGAAAGATCTACTGTGTAATTAAAGGAGCATGATGATCTTATCAGAAGCATAAAAGCAATGCCAGCATCTCTCTTGCAATTCGTTTTTCTGTCTAGGCCCTAAATATTTTACGCTGAATGACAGAATTGCCCTCTTTCTTTTATAGAGTGAGGCATAAAGAAATTGTTCAACATCAGCCAGCAGATGAATGGTGCGGCTGAGACTTTGAGGGTCACAATCCTTGGTTCAGAGTGATCCCAAAGTGCATTCAGTGAAGAGTAGCTTTGAACAGAAGTGGACAGAAAGGAGACAGACATACACATCAATATATATTCATATGTATTTCCTACTCCTACATGCATTGCATCCATAGTCTTTGCAAAGTTTATGTCTCACCTACACCTTAAATATATTTGCTCATACCTTCTGGCAGTGGAGACAGACAATTTCCATTCAGGATTGTAATTAAAAAAAATCCCTCAGAAATTAATTCTGAAACTGAGATGACTTAATTTAGCTTACAGAAAAATATTGTCATGACTCAAGACTACTAAAAGTAGTATTTTTTGTCACATAATTTACTTTTTGGTACTCATTACATTTTGGAGGCAGGGAATAGGATTCTAAGTGCAAAGACAAAAAGAGCCTGTAGGACAATTCTTTTTCCAGTTAATGACATACCTATGACATTTTCTCCTGTTTCTCCTACTAGAATAAGAAGAAATAACAAGTCACATATAAGAAAGGAATTATTGTCCACAGGGAAAAAAACAGTTTTGGGTTGTTGTTGCTCTAGATCCCAAGGGGTCAGATCCTAGCATTTATTATTAGAATTATCTCATCTTAGTTGGTTCTATCTACCAAAACAAAAGAATGTTTGAAGATAATATTTCTTCAAATATAACCATGGAAAAGGACCCCTTTTTCTTCTTCTAAAATTCCCCCTCTTCCTCAAAAAGAAACAATAAAATCTTCATATTGATAGGAAAACCCATGCATTTTGATGATTATTGGTAAAGATCTCACTGGAGATTTCTCTATCACAAGTTTGATTTCAGCAACTTGTGAAATCCCAAGTCAGGCAATTCCATATATTAGTAGTTAAAAAAATAATGCTACTAATGATAAAAACCCCATCACAAATGGAAAACCCAACTAACGACACAAATACATACCCTACCACCACCATACTGTTTGCAAACTTTTTGTTGCACATTAATCATGCTGCCTGTCTGAACTGTGGACAATTAAGACAGCAGCTCCTACTGTAAAGCAGATCAAATCCTCTTAAAGTTGCATATGGCCCTTTAATCTAAGTGCACTGTACAGAGGACTTAGTTCTAGTGCTCACCCTTCATGAATCAACTCGAACTCTGTAACTGACCTCATTTGGCATCTGTCAGAAACTGAAAGCAACAGCACCCACCTGTTCACTTTATTAAAAAATACAGTTGCATAAATAAAATATAAAATTGCAAATGTAACTCCAATATTTTGGAAACTCAATGCTACTCAGTGGTAAAAATTCAGTTGTTATTTTTTCTGTGATTTTTATACCTTCTGAACAAAATTTATCCTGTTCCAATTCCTGGCCCCAAGATTTTCTGCTGTGTTTTCTCATTCTGCAATAAGATTCTGTCACGGCACAGAGGATTCTTTTTTACCCTTTCTCAGGGTGAAAGAGCATCAGACAAAGAATTATTTATTAGTCAATGTTGTTGGGATGTGAAAAAAAAGAAGTAATTCATCATTGAGAAAAGCATTCAACAAGCTCTTTACCAGTGATTAGAAAAGGGATTTTAGCTTTTTATAGCATTTCTTAAAAGTTGTAGTTTCTCTAACCTCCCTTGCGTCTTACCAAGAACGATTCTCATCTTTATTTATTACCTGAAGCAGTGGTCAAAAAAGGAATTATATAAGTGTCTACAATAATTTTCCTGCTACTAGGTAGCTCACCTTTAGAAGGAGTCTTCATAGTTTCAGCGAGTAGTCAGATATTTCCCTCTGTAAATAATGACAGAAGAATACATAATCAAAATTCAAATTTTGAAGCATCAGGAGAGAGGACTTTATCACAAGAAAAGAAAATATTGGGGGGCACATAGGGAGGACTGTAAAGATTATAGAGGGGAAAAGAAAATGTAGAATCATTGAATATGCTGATGGAAGGTAATAATCAGGATCATCAAGTCCAGCTTGTGGCCAGGCGCAGGACACCCCAACAGTCAAACTGTATGCCTGAGAGCACTGTCCAAAAGCTCCCTGAACTCTGTCATGCTTTGTGCTGTCACCACTTTCCAGGGGAGCCTGTTCTAGTGCCCAACCACACTCTGAGATGAAAAACCTTTTCCCTGATATCTATACAAACTTCCCCTGACTCATCATAACAGTATGATTACTGCTGAGGGAAGTCTGGGCCTTTCTCTGTGATGACTGCACCTGACTGCTTCTGGCTGCAAAAAAACTACCTCCTCTGGTACCCAGACAAATCCACAGACGGAAGCCATGTATTTCTGACACTAGAAGAGGATGAACCATGTTGTACAGACAGGCTGGTGGTAAAAAAAGAAAAATTAGGGAATAGAGATGTGAATTTATGAAGAGGAAGCTGCTAGTAAAAGGATAGGAGGGAGGTCACTGCTGCGAGGGGTCAGACACTAAGAGGGCAAGAAAAATGATACTGCAGGAAGCCAGTTACAAGGAACTAAGGTTTTAAAAGAGAAGGAGGAACATTACCAAAGCCCTGAATGACAATTAAGAAGAAGAATGAGAATAATACACCAAGCCTACAAAGTTGACTTTGAAAGGTAGATGGGATAATGAGGCCAGTATCAGGACAGAGGAAAGACTGAGGCAGAAAAGCTCTTGGCAAGAAATATCAGAACAACAACTTCTATCCTTAAAAATATATATATATAATTCATTATTCCCTCTTCAGTAAACAAAAAAAAATCATAAATTCCTGCTTCTATCCACAGATCTCTCTGAAACCACTGGCAAAGTGTGCCATTTACTGTTGGTCCCTATAGAGTATTTCTACTAGCTAGTAATAAACTCTTTATACAGAACTCAAGTAGTAAAAAAATTTTTATTCAGTTTAATGTGCCAAGTTTTCTGAAGAACCATGAAGAAAGAGCTCATCGGCAACATGTAATGGAGAAAGTATAATGTTGGATTGCTTTTTTGCATTATAGAAAATTGTATGCAAGGAAAGTTATGTACAAACAAGCATGCATCTTAAAGTACATTGAAAGACCATAACCACAATTGTAGAGAGAAATATTTTTGAAGACTCTAAAATCTCTGTTGGCATTACGTCAATACATATCATATTTTTGCACAACATTCCTGCCATTGTATTGGTTAGAATGGGCTCCCTGACTCTTTGGAGACTGCTGGAATATCTTTTCACATTTAAAAGGTGGTGTCTTATTTTTTTTTATTTATGTAAATGTAAACACTTTTTTTGCTAATAAGGTAGTGCTATGTAAAAGTACAACACGATAAAACATTTTCTTTCCATATTGCAAGTTACATATACCTACAGCAGAAGCATCTTTGCAAGTAATTTCTGACATTATATACAAGTTTTTATACTTTTCTTCAGTGTCCCATGGGCAAATATAAAAAAAAATTGTAATGAAATATGTAGGATAAACATAGATTATTTCCCTGGATTTGAATAAAATCAAACAGAATCAAATTTGCTTGTAACTAAATTAGGAATGTTTTAGTTGTGAAATCCTCCCAAAACAATGAAGATAAATTGACATATTTAGTTAATTCTGTTTACCTGTCCTGTTTTGATGTGATATTTTTAATGTTGATATAGCTAACAAAATACAAAATATTCTGTTATACTTGCATTATCAAATGAATTTGCAAAGGAATAGAGACACTGTGAAGATAGATACCCACAGAGTTGTTTCCCTAGCAACAGGAAGAAGGAATGTGCTGACAATTTCCATACCTTCATCAAATTACTGGTGGCTCACCAACACGGTTCATATAGGAGATATCTATTGCACTTCAAAAATAGAATAATTTAAACTGTAGCTTATGTTTCTTTCCAGGCATATTTTCCTTCTCAAATCTTTAAGAAAACTTTCTTTGAGAAAGGTTGAATGTCTGATTGAAGATGCTTCAAGGGGCAAAATATTTCAGAAAAATGCAGTGTTATTTGCAGAAAGTTGGACCTTGTCTAAACTTCCAACTTGGTGCTCAAAAGTTATGAAATCACCATACATTTCTCACTGAGGTTCTTCATGGCAGAACACAGATCTGAAAAGACTCCACTTTGGCCACAATGGAGAACAAATGCATTTATTGTACAGAGCACAATGCCAAGACTAAAAAAGAAAGTATTGTTCTAATATCAAATTTATTTTCTTGTTGTCCGTGACTCTTAAAGATAATCTCATTATTTTTAAATCAGAGCTGGCTTGCAAGACACCAGACAGGATTTTCTTTTCACAAAGAAAACAATTTTGGATTTCTAAGGACCTTTTTGAGTCATTACAATGAATTTTCCCCTCTCTTTATATGTGTAAATCCAAAGGGGGAAACACTTCCTTCTGTGTTGATCTATGGCTATCTATTAGTTTACCAGTGTTACCATCACTGTTCCATGGGATGCCTCTCAACATCTCTAGGATCTAGAGAGGTCTTAACCTAAAGAATCTACAGAATCAACATAAAATGGGTATAGAAGCAAAGTACTGATCAGAAACAGCCACCTATTGTCAAACAGTTTTAGCATTTTGTGCTAGGAATACATAAAACTGACCTGTTGCATCTGCCATGCATTCACATATATTACTGATTCGAAATGTGAAAAGCAAATTCCTTACAGCAGTATCATCTGAAAAAAACTTGTGCTAATCACTCAAGGATCTTTCCCTGAAACACCAACTATCTGAGACCAAATTAACATGAGCTTTGATTTTGTAAAATCAGATAAAATTTTGCTATTAGTTAATGAATTTATTATCTTCTACTTGCTGTTATAAAAACAGTTCATTTTAAATTATCACAGATATAAAAGGGAGGAAAGAGGATGAAGAAAGACTGTTCCAAAACGTAATGTCATAGTTGTAAAGGTCACAGAATAAGCTTCTCTCTCCCTACATGGGCTAGATACTCCAATCTGAATTTGCTCCACCTAGGCTCCAGCATTTAAATCAGAAATGTTCCTTAGTTTCCTCTGCAATTGCTGGTAAGATGTGATATTCTGGTAATTTGAATTTTAGATGGGCTGAATCATCTTCTGGAGAGGTCTTTCCCTCCAAACCATGAGCAGTCTTAGAGAGGGTCTCATATAGGCATATAGGTTCAATATTTGCCTCCACCATTTCATGCCTTTCTAAACCTCCACAGAGCTAGCAATTATGTAGCTCACACCATTTATAAAACTGGCAACTGTTGAACTGTTTGTGTTTGTGTCCTTTTTATGAAGGGCAGAAGAGAAAGTAATACAGGAGACAAGAGAACTGAGAATCCAATTTCTGTGTTGGAATCCTAATTTAGGTCTGGAATCTGTTACCTTCAAATTGGAAGCAGACAGCATTAAAGGCAGTTACGCTTATATCAACATATTATGTGCTCTGATTTTGACAGGAACACAATGATGGCATTGCATTTGCAGAGCTGGTCTCAGGATGACAGATGGCACCTCCATTGCACAGTAATGTCCCCAAAGAGATTTTCAAAAAAACTGAGTAGTTTTCAAAGGTAATGTTAACGAATAAAATGCGATGATTATTCATACAATTTAGACAATGTAAAGCCACAGCCAATAGCAGTCAATATTCACTGGAGCTCAATCTCCATCCCTAAAATTCCTGAGGAACACCTTCATTTTTAAGTTGAATAACTGTGAGGAGCAGCAGTGTAAGTGCAGAAAATATGTGATGGAATAAGACCGGCAAATTGATATGTTTGCTCAGACCCTTCTGCTCTCCAGGGAATCTGCACTGGCTGAAAGGCTTTTAAAATGGGTAGAAGCAGTGTAAAGCATCTGATTCTAAAATTTCATCCACAAAAATACGGAGTATCTCCATCTTCTCTGAATAAATCCATGTATGGCAATTTGATAAATAAGACAAGAAAGATCCACTGAGACCCAACATCATGTTCAACAATTACTAATTGACAGAGTTGAAAAATGCAATATGAAGGTCTTGTAAGGGATCACACATGCAAAACACATAAGACTAAGCATTCTGTCTGCCAATCCCATAGTACAGATCTGTGGCGAAATATTCAGTTGTAATAAATTCTACTTTTTTGATTGCTTTGGTAAAAATTCAGTACAATTCTTATATAGTAATTTTTTTAAACTGTGCTGTATATTTCCTATGATTCTGAGCTGTTCCAGCATGATACATAACACTAATCAACTAAACACAGATAGATAGAGCATTCCACAACTTTGCCACACTTTTGAGTGAAATGAGCTAGCTGGTTATCTCTGGGCAGTTCTGTGAGTATTAGTACACCATGAATTACTTTTTTCACATCTCAATAACATTATAATGACTAATAAATAATTCCTTTGTTTGATGAATACATTTTTAGCATTTTTGCTGAAGACAATTCTCACCAGCATGAATTAGAGAATCACAATCTTGTCTCTAAAAAGTAAGTTGATTTCTCAGTGCTTTCATTCATTTTTAAATTGTGAGAAAGAAAGATCTAAAAGCAACTTATATCAGGAAAAGTAAAGATGAAGTAATATCTTTCTACTTTATCAGCTCTTAAGATTCAATAATCTTGGTATTTTAAGCTACATATTTCCTAAATAACCAATAGGACTTCAATCAAGAAGCAACATTCTCATGTCAGCATCTACTCAGCAGACCTTTAAAGGGTTGGTATCTTTCAATATTGCTCCTCTAATGCTTTGGGGAAAAAAGCAAAATATAAGAAAAACTATTGGAGACACATATCTAAAAAAATATTCTTAATTTTTTGAGGGAATTTTAAAAAATGCTTAACTAAACCTCATTGATGCAGAGTATCTACCTCTTTACTAACCATCCATTCCTCTGTACATTCATGACTGTCCAGAATGAAATTGTCCCCCTTTTGTTCACTCATCTAAATGAGATCTCTTAATTAGAAATAGAGCCTGCTTTGATTTGCTTGACAGCTAGCGGTAAGAGATATGCCCTTTGGCTGATATTGGATTTCGTTATTAAAAAACTCCTCAAATTTAAAAATGTTTATCATAACCCTGTCTAATATAATTTTCTTAATTGTAAAGTAGCACTGACAATTTAAACTAGTTCAAAGCAACTTCAAAGCATATAATCTGGATTTTATGGACAAAATCCTTCTGTCTTTTGGACCAGAAGGTAATGTTCAATAAATGCAGATTATACCCAACTCAGTAATGAAATAGAAAATCAGAAAAATTGGAGAACAATTGCATCAAGTTTTCAAATGAGGCACCAGGGAAGGAATTATAATTCAAAGCAATCTTTTTCATTGATTAAGGAAATGAAGAACCTAAGAATATACCTTAACTCATTCTTCATTTCCCCTCCTTTTTATCTTATTCTTAGAAAACCTCACAAACACATCAACTGAATTCTCTGAGGTGCTTTAGCATCCTAGTAGTCAATAAGTGATGTCAAAGCCATTCAGTTGAAAGTAGCAATAATCTAATGAAAATACATTTTCCTCGGGACATTATAAAAGTCCCATCCTAAAACTGATGGAGTCCCCAAGAGTCTGAAGGAGCTCCACAGTAGGTAGCAGTGAATACCTAATGAGACACTCACAGGAATGATGCTAAAAGTATCACTACGGTTCCACAACCAGCTTTGATTTATACAAATATATAAACATTTAAAAATCCCATTGCTTCATCTTAGGATTGTCCTACATCTCATTGTATTTGACAATATTAATACTGAAGAAAACAGAATGGTGGAAAAGCATCAGAAAACGTAGCTGTGCTGTGTTGCTGTATTACTTAACTATTCTCTGCTGAAGTGGCTATGAAGGCTTGGTTACTTTGAACCTCAGCAGATGGGTTCCACAAGCCACCAAACATTCAGTAAAAATAAAATAGGACACATATCAGAGGAAGTGGATGGATGGATGGATGGATGGATGGATGGATGGATGGATGGATGGATGCATGGATGCATGGATGGATGGATGGATGCATGGATGCATGGATGGATGGATGGAGTGATAACCCCTCTGTGTGTGTATACCTTGCCCATATTCCCAACAGCAGATGTTTCACCCAGAGCGTCAAACTCATCTTTTCCCTAGGTTGAACGTCCTGTATTTTTAGACCATGATGACTATTTCTTCCCCATCAACTAAATTGAATACATAGTGAATATACAAAGTCCTATGTGGAGCGATACAAACGAAATTTCATGTGCATATTGCTTTAATTCATAAGGTCCTGACATTACTATTTAAGTTCAGTGTACATGTAAATTAAAGGTACAAAAAGGCTTTGTGAAGCATATCAGAGTAGGCATCAAAAGAATCAGAGAAAATCAACTTATTTTCCCAGGCCACCTCATACCACAATCACTGCCTGAGAAACAACTAGGAAGATGTACATAATTTTAAGTAGTTAGTGGGGTTTAGTGCAGGAGATGAAGACAAGAGGTTTATACAATATAATAGGAGCTGAAGATAAAAAGTAAAATGCTGTAAAAAACCATTGGTGGTCTAAAGACAGACTTTTTGTTTATGCACCTTGCAAAAGCAGGAGTAACACAGACCAGAAGTGATGCTGTTCTCAATCTTTCTCTAAGTCTTTTCAGATTTTACTGAATTACAAAGAACACTCCTTATTAAAATACTGTGTAACCTTACTGCAATCAGTGGTGAGCTGCTGCAGTCCATTTAAAACCACTGTGGAAACGGTGGTGCTAGTTTTGCTTAATATTAAAGAGTGGCTGGATATTTTGTTTATTCAGAAAGGATGTAAAGCAGAGTCATTCTTTTTCATTTCAGTTTAAAGGAATACTAACTGGCTGAGCAAGTATTTTTAACATAGCATAAAGCCTTCTTTCCTTCCTGCCTCTCTCCAAAATATTACAAAGAGAATAGTGAAATACTCAAACAACAAATGTTGAAATAATTCCTTTTTAAGCCATCTTCATTGAGTTTAACAAAGATTTTTCTCTTTTAAAATTTGGACAATGGCTCTACATTGAAAAATAATAAATTATTATTAATTAGGATATACTATTTTAAGTCAAGCACAGATGAAATGGCCACCCTTACTTCTTTCTTTTAAGGTTTGCACAAGCATTTCTTTCCTATCTTTTTTCTGGGCTACGAGTTTTCTTGTACTACAGGTTGCATGATGAAAATCCATAACACCTGAAAATCCATAACACCTGAAAATCCATAACACCTGATTTTGCACCAAAGATTTTGCATGTACAAGAGAGAAACATGAAAATCAGCACATAAAGACCTTATCACATACTGTCTTTGTGGGATATGTCAGGTGATGGACCTGCTGTATTTGTTTGCACAGTGTATTGTCACTGAATTGTAAAATATCATTATTCAAAAGAATAGGGCGGAACATTCTCTTCTCTGAACAAGAGAGAAGATAGGTCTTTCTTAATGGTGTTTCAATGGAGTGGGAAGAAAAAACAGATGGCACTTAGAGAATGTACTCATTTGGGAGAAGCATCTACACAGCAAACTGGGGCAGGCAGAAATGGCACATACAGTTCATCCAGGATGAATACAGACTGCAACTTTTCTGAGAGGAACAGAGCTTAAGTCTGTGAATGGACAGATATCTGAAACCCCCACCCGTGTTTTCACTCAGTGACACGGAGCCCCACCACATGACATCACTGCAAGGCTTGGAAGAACAGGCAGAAGCATATGTGGCAAGTTACAGTCCCTGGTACAGCTCTCTCTCTGTCTCCTTCACGCATAATGAGGCCTCATTATGTGTGACCTAAATAACAGCCATATTGACCTGGTCTTAGAAATTGGAGCTATTCCTCTCTTGCCATAAAGCTGCAATAGCTTTTACAACCAAAGAATCCCAAAGCCCTTGAGAAACCTGCCAAGCAAGAAACAAAAACATAACCTCCACAATGCATCCTTCCTGCCACTGATACCATGGCATGTACTGAAGGCATGGCATTCTTGGCAGGAAACTACCATAAAAAAATCCTCAAACCTCCTTGCACATTACATACAACACCCTTCCAAGATGTAAACAATCCCACCAATTAATTTGAAGATGTTTAAATAGATAAATAGTTTAACTATTACCATGATCTTCCTTTATTTGTTACTCTGCTGCTACAAGGCATATGTAAAGACTCAGTAAACAAAGGAAAAGAACAACTCAAATATGTGTCTGATCATGTACATACACTCATTCTCTTTAGCATAGTCCCTATTTATCATACACAGCATGACTGTTTAACTAGGCTTTTAGCAATTACAAGGATTACAAAAAAATTTATGGTTCTTGAAAGTGCTTAACTTTTTGTCACGCTGTAGACTCCTCAGATTTATCTATAACACAGTGGATTTTGGCAAAGTAAGTCAGAAGTAGAGGAAGAGACTGTATTGCTGCTTCATTGCTTTGAAGGGAGATGCAGAATCTACATGCTCCCACAAAAGTGACGTCCATGGTATATTTCAAATACAAGACTAACGCATAAGTGGATACCAGACAGTTCATTATCCAAAATTACAGGTGTATCCTTAGAAAATGCACGGTGTTTTAGTGTGAATAAGGACTGCATTGTAGAAGGAAATCACCTAATTCCCCCTTACTGTGCTTTGTTTCATATGACAATGGAAGCCCAGAGAGTGTGAATTAAACTGATTCCAGATGAAACCAAACCAGAGTGCATCTTATCATGCCAATGACAAGACATGCTTAGTCATTTGGGCCATATTTGAGTTAATGTGAAATCAAATCTTTAAAATACACATAATGTGGATGTCAGATCTACAAGACAAGCTACTCCACAAATTCATTCTGATTTTGCCTAACTACTTGTAACTATGTCTCCTGGTTCAGGGCAACTTTTGGAGAGAACCCCCAAAGGGGCTCCTCTAGGAAAGCAGATTCAATTGGCCCCTCCCCCCAACCGGTCTGGGAGAAAATACTTCCTTGGAGAAAAGTAGAAAAAAGCTGTTTATTAAACAATAAAACCTAAACAATAATAATCAATAAAATCCCTTGATGCTCTAAAAGAGATGACAAACTCAGAAAGTCCCCACCCCAGGTTGCAGCTGAGCTCACTCAGTCTCTTATCAGTCCCTCCAGCACTGGAAATGCCGTGGCCCAGGCCCAGCCTGGTGGGCCACAGGTGTGAGCTGATGGTGCTCTTCTGGGTGTTCAGTCCAGAGCAGGTTTAAACAGGTCCAAAGAAAAGGGAAAAATGGAAAAAAGCCACAGTCCAGGGATCTTCTTTGCCTCAGCTAGCTAAAACTAACTAAAAGCAAAGGAGAGCTCTGTCTCGCTGTCTGTTCATCCACAGACAACACAGTCCAGGAGCAGGAGTGTGAAGGAGTAAGTGCAGTGTCTGAAAACAAACTGCATGCTTCTTCTCTCCCCTTTCACTCTCTGGAACGAGGTGCAAAACTTATTATTCAGCATAAACAGAACAGATGATTGGGGATAAAAGCATCATAAAGTCAACCTAGGACACCATGACACAGCCACAGATCACAAAGCCAATACTCATCTATGGGTGTCATGGACTCATTTATGCATCAGCCTCGGTAGGCGTAGATCAACTTACATTGTAAATTCTGTGGGAGGAGAAACAAATTTGTCAGTCATATTTTCTTGGTGTTCTAGTCTTTGGGGGCCTATAAGGCTTGATGAAATTGTAACAATGAACAAAGATAGCAAGGATGAGCAGCAATACTGTTAAATCTCCCCAAATAAAATATAGACCTGTTTCAAAACACTTCAATAAGACTTTCAAAAGGGATTAAAAACATAAACATGAAAACATTCTTACTTTCCCGGTTGTCCATATTTCTTTAAAGTAGAATTATCTAAAAAAGGCAATGCTACTACATATTCTTGAGAGTCTATGGGAAAAAGGTCAGAAGAACAAAAAATATGGCGTTTTTACACTACAATAACAGACTTGTCAATTTCCACTTCCAGAGAAACAACTAGAACAAATCAAAAGTCTGTAGCCATCTTATGGATTGCAAAATGATGAACAGCAAATTTATATGACGTTGTCAAGTACAATATTTATCATTCCTCCTGTGATAGGAAAAGCAATGTTACTCAAGCATCTTGCCTACTGTTATGGCTCTTAACTGATTCATAGTACTTTGCATGAACAAAATAATGGAGTATTATAGAGCTTACAAAAGAGTACAAAAGTAGTTGCAAAACCTTACTTATAATGATTACTAGTCTCTGTTACGCTATAAATACCTAAACCTGGCATGCCTTAGTATATCTGTTGAAAACTTTGATGATGAGAAAGACACTGTGTTTGTTAAAAGTGAATGGATGCTAAGCTAAGAAGTACTGTCAGGGACCCGAAGGACAGGGTTATAATATTTCATTCATAAACAGCAAAAATAAAAGATTTGCAAAAAAAAGTCTTCGTATTCTTAAAATAAAGAACCTATTTTATTGAAAAGATAACAATCAGGTACAAAAGAGACAGGTGAGAGTTTTTCAGAGAAAAGGAAGATATTATTTTTAATTGGAAGCTGAATAAGAACTAATCAATAATATATTACAAAATATGCTACAGAGTAAGGACAGCGATAAGTATAAGGATAGCATTTAATTCTTGGCCAGTTTCAAGGTGTTTAAGCCAGAGATTATTAAGGATGGGTTAGAAACTCCCTGTCAAATATGATAAAGATGTCTTAGTGAGGTAAATAGTGGATGTTCAAATGGCTTTTTGTTATATAGTTATTATTATATTTCTTGGTTTTCTCCCTTACTTGGCTGTTATTGTAAAAAAAAAACCAAACTGTGGACTTGAATTTATTGATTTAAAAGCCATCTCTGATAGAAAATACTTTGTATTTTTAATTTGTAGCTAGAATTTTTTTCAGGAACTCATTTCAATATGCTCATTCTATAACTCTCTTTTAACCAACAGCCTTTTTAAAATTGTTGCCAAATGTGTTTGGAAAATATCAAATTTATTTGATGTGGTTTCAAGTTATTTCAACTTTTTTCATTTTTTCATGTGACCATGTGTCTAATATGGGTTTTTTTTTTTCCCTGAGAAATATCAGATTTAGGATAAGCATCAGCTTGATGCCGTCCTGGTATTTTTAAAGTACTGTCTGATTTGGATCAGCAGTGATGACCAAAACTATTAGAAAGTTTCAAAACACTGAAAAGTTCTAGTGGATTTTTTCCCCCTCTCTGCTCATATCTTGATTTTAATGTAAGAACACCATTTTTTTCTGGATATTAAGTTCAACAGAACATTTTCTAGTGAATTCAGTGGGATAATACAAGATTCTACTTGTATCTTACTACGCAATACATCCTCTATGAGTAAATTAAATTAAACTAAAAATTTACATGACTGACACAAACAATAACAGGCACATATCATGAGGTAAGTTCTTAGCCAGAACGAAAGTGGAAAAGAAATTCTGTTTTAAAGAGAGCACGAATCTCTACTCTTGTAAGGTCAATGGAAAACCTTTAGCAGCCTTCAATCAGACCAGGATTAGCCCTTGTTTTTATGTTTCTCAAAGGTGTTCTGAGTTCAGCTACCCTGAAGGTATCTTCTCCTCATTCATTGTAGAAAGAGAAATAGAGCTTTTACTTTTCTATTTTTAATAAACTGAAACCTAAACTTCAATATCTGTCACTCATAAACTTATATTCTGCTGAATATAAACACTCAAAAACTAAAATTTTTTCATTGTAGCTGTAGTTAGAAATAAACTCCCATAGTGATAAGATCACTGTGCAAAGCTTGAGTTCAGAGCCAATGCTGGGTTATGTACTTCCCTGTGATAAAACATTTAAAATGGACATGCCAACAAAACTTTAAACTACTCTATCACTGTGTAACTCTACTGCTATAATAAGGCTTCATTTGATTTTTCTTGAGAGGCGTAATAAGATTAAGGCATAATCATCATTTCCCCTATGACAAAAGATAAACTGCTTCTCATTGATCCCTCAGAAACCAGGCCAAACTTTGGATATTAAATAGTCATTTGCAGCAGCCCTAGGTATATCATTCCAATAAACATTGTCAATGCCATTCTGATTTTCAGAGACAAATTCTGTAGTGGTCTCTTGAGAAGTCTGATTAAACTCCTGACTCAGACAACAGGGAATAACAAGAATTAACCAGTTGCTACATAGATTGGATTGAATGAGAACCGTTTTCTTTCTTCTTTTTTTTTTTTTCCTATTACTATTGTGACATTTAAAGCAAGGTAAAAGTGCTTCAGAAGTCTTTTGTCATGCCTTTCAATAAACTAATTAAATCCTCACTAATGCATTTACTGTACAGGCAGAGTATCTTTATAACAAAATTATAGGAAAGACGTATAGTTATTATTGAGTAGTATTGCTGAATATGTCATTCCAAACTGCCCTTGTCAAGTTGTTAGGATAATTTTTTATGTTTAGTTATTGCTATTAAAATTCCAGTGTGCTATTGAGCACAAACATAAAAACATGCATTACTTGTCAACCCACAAGCCAAGCATCTTATAACTGGAATATTCAGGAAAACAGACAAGAATACGAAAGAATTTCTGCCCCAGCTTGAGAAGAAAATCACAGTAATTAGCAGGGGAAATGATCTAGAAGCAGTTGGTACAGCTTCAGCTTTGACATTATTTGCAGTAATTTGTCATCCAAAATAACTTGCTAATGATCATACAGGAAGCTTAAGAAACCACCATAATTAACCACAAATTTTTTTTATCTCCTGGCAGCACTGTAATGACAAGAACATCTTCCACTGTTCTATCAGATAAGACCATATTCCCATCATAACGTCAACTGACTAACTGAGTACAATACCAAGAAACATGTATAACTCCATGAGATTGTATTAAAATTTCAGTGTAACAAAATCATGTGTAATTTCATTACTGTAATTCAAAAATTGATCTGCAAAAAGGCAGCCCTGAAAAGACAAGATTTCTTGGATCCTGCAGCCTTTATGTATTCAGAAGATATTACATACCATAACTTGGTTAAGAAACAGTAGAGATCTGGCTTTTAAATGTCAACTGATGTTAGTCTTCTCTAAAGCAATCCACATCTAAAATAAACAAAAATCACTTTTAAAACTCGTTTCAAAGTGAAACTGCCCAGATGTATCAACTTAAAAAAAAAGAGCCTTCATGCAATCAAAATAGCTACCAAGACTAGTAGTAAGTGAATTATCTGCTAATGGAGAGAAAACACTATCCTAAACACTGTGTGCAAATTATTCTCTTAGTTCTTAAGCAGGATTTATTTCTTAAGTCAGATATGAGTTCTCTTTAAAAATCTGTATAATGAGATCCACACAGGGAATTCTGTAACCTCTGTGAACCACATGTTCCAGTGCCTAACAAATCACACAGTACATTTTCCCCTTAGGTTTAAATGGAATTTTTTGCAATTCAAACTGTGCACATTGCCTCTTCCCCATCCACTGGATACTACCGAAAAGACCCTGTCTCTGCCTTCTTTACTTCCTCTCACCAGATATCAATCCACACTGATAAAATACCCCTTAAGCCTTCTCCTCTCCAGGCTGAATAGTCCCAGTTCTCTCAGTCTCTCCTCATATTTCAGGTATTCCAATCCTTTAATAATTTTTGTGGCACTTCAGTCAGCTTAGTCCTTTAAGTCCATGTATCTCTGGTACTGTGAAGCCCAGAACTGGGTACAGTGACTTAGATGTGATGTCACCTGAGCTGAGTAATGGGGAAGAATAGTCTTCTTTGGCCAATGTCCTAGGTTGACTATATGACACTTTTATCCCCAGTCGTCTGTTCTGTTTATGCTGGACAATAAGTATTGCACCTTTAAGATTTGTTCAAGAGAGTGAAGGGGAGACAGAAGAAGCGCACAGTTTGTTTTCAGACTCTGCGCTCACTCTACACTCCTGCTTCTAAACTGTTGTTTTCTGCAGATGGACAGACAGCAGCACAGAGCTCTCCTTTGTTTTAGTTAGTTTTAGCTAGCTGAGGCAAAGTTCTCTAGACTGTAGGGTTTTTTCCCTTTTATTTGGACCTGTTTAAATCTGCTCTGGACCGAACACCCAGAACAGCACTGACAACTCACACCTGTAGCCCACTGGGTCAGGCCTAGGCTGCAGCATTTCCAACACCAAAAAGACTAATAAAGACTAAGTAAGACAAGCTACAACCCAAAAAGAAGTCTTTTTCTAAGTTTATCATCTCTTCTAAAGCGACAAAAAGTTCTATTATTTAATATTTTTTAAGTTTTATTGTTTAATAAACAAATTTTTGAATTTTTCTCCAAAAAAGTATTTTTCCTGAACCAATTTTTAAAAAATCCAATTAAATCTGCTTTTCTAAAGAAACCTCTTTAAAAGTTCTCTCCCAAATTTGCCCTAAACCAGGATAACCTGCTAGCAGCAGTTTTTAAAGCCCAAGAGACTACTGACCTTCATTGGTGCAAGGGCATATTGCTGGTGGATGTTAAACCTGACATTCACTGAGACCAGAGGGCCTTCTCTGTAAGGCTGCCTTGCAGCATGTCAGCCCCCAGTGTGTGGCAATCTGAAACTATTCTGCCTCAGATACAGAGCTTTGCATTGCCTTTTATTGAACTTCATGAGGCTACCACTGGACCATTACTGCAGCCTGCTGTGGTTCCTCTGGATGGCAACACAACCAGTTGGCATATCGTAGTGTTACCTGATGCATCCCCCCAGGCTGAAAACAACTTATAAACTTGTTCAGGATGCTGTCTCTCCCATCAACCAGGTCATTAATGAAAATGTTAAAACAGCATAAGCCCTTAATAACCCTGGGGTACACTACTATTGACTGACCTCCAGACAGCTTGTCACAACCTTTTGAGTCCATTTTTCTCTCCACCTCTCTGCTTACTTACCTAGACAATGCTTTGTTTATGAGTATGTTACAGGATGCAGCGTCAAAAGCCTTGCTAAAGTCAGGATAAACAATATCCAGTCCTCTTCCCTCATTCACCTAGGTAGTCATTTCCTCATAAAAGAGGCTTGAGTTGTCCAAGCACCATTTCACTAAAGCCACGACAACTGTGCCCACTCACCTTCTTGTTCTTTATAAATTTTCAAAAGGTTTTTAGGTGTATTTGCTCTACCACTCCCTGGAATAAGGGGATTGACCAGCCTGTAGTTCCTCAGATCCTCCTCGGTCTTCTTCAAGATAGGAGTCATATTTACTTTCTTCAAGCCCTCAGAAACCTTTCCTGATTGCCATGACCTTTAAAAGACAAATGAAAATGACATTGACCAGCGCTCTTCATAACTATAGGTACATAATATATGCGTCTCAATTGTCCAGTTTGTTTAAATTTTCCATAGCTTAATTTTCTTTTACCCAGGCTGTCATATTGTTGCAGGTGCCTAGTATTCCTGAAGACAAATCCTGCTGGTAGAGACTGAGGCAAAGATAGCCTTGAGTACCTCAGTCTTCTCCATATACTCTGTCAGTAGGATTGCCATTGAGTTCAGTGCAGAAGCCATGTTTTCCCTAGCATGCTTTTTGCTGTCCGTGTACTTGTTCAAGCACATCCAGTGATACATCCTGTTCCCCTCCAGATTCAATTCCAGATGTGTTTTGGCTATCTTCGCCCTATCTCTTCACACTTGAACAATGTTTCTGTATTTCCTCTCTGCACATTTACCTTAAGCAACTTCAACCTGTGTGTTTCTTCTTCAGTCTGAGTTTAGTCAGGACCTATTTGCTCAGCTACACAGGTCTTCTGCCATTCTACTGCATATGAGGTTGGACATTTTTTAATTTAGTAAAGGCTATCCTTGAAAACCTACAAACTTTCTGAAACTCCTTTTTTCCTCCAGGATTGTCTCCCATGGCATACTTCCAAGTAGATCCCTGAACAGACCAAAGGCTTCTCCCTTGAAGTCAAACTTTTTGATCCTGGGTTTTGCCTTGATACTTCACCTATGGGTCCTGAACTCCACTCCTGAACTCATAGTCTCTGCAGCCAGGACTTTCCTCAGGCTTCACATCCCTGGTCAGTTCTTTTTTATTTTTTTTTTTTTTGCAAGAGTGAGATACATCACAGCATCTCCTGCACTACTTCTCAACTTCTTGCTCACATGTGTCAAGAATTTAGCAGCAATGATCTCTAGGAACATCCTGAAATTCTTGTGCTGCCCTTCGATAAGAAAATACTTGCCTTTTTCTCCAAGAGAGGAAGTGATTCAAATCTTCCTCCTCACATCTTTTGTGGAGCTTTAAGGTAATTAATTATCTTGGAGGTACTTTTCACATCTTTCAAATTTTTTAAATTTCCCAAAGGCTTCATATTTTTAGGGTGAATTAAGGGGGTGACAGAAGTCTTATCTTCTTTTCCTTAAGATATCAGATGGAAAATATTCTCAAACATGGTCCTATTACCATCACAAAAAATGGTTGCATGCATAGGGGGGTTTATCAGTCAGAATAGTATTTTTATTTTTGCTTCCATACCTGGCAAAAGGAGGTGTCATTTTGCCCCTAAAGTGGTCATCAAAGCTTCTTCCACTTCTGGTCTGTAATCTCAGACCTGAAGGAGTAGCCAGCAAGGCATTAGCTGCCTTCAGCAATTCCTTTAACCAGGAAAAAGGTCCAATTTCACTGAATTATCATATTATTATCATAGTGTACTCTATTGAGGTTAAAGGTATGAAGTCTTTTAGCTCCTGCTAACATCTATCAGCACATGGTAGCCCAGTTGGCTACCGCTGATTGCAGCATCTTAAAATAATATTCCCATTTGCTGTTGAAGCTGAAGTCTGTTTCTCTGAACTGCTGTTGTTCTTTACATCTGAAAATTGCAATGATTTTACTGATGGGAGAATCCTATTTGCTATCATACACTAAAAAACCCTAGAGACAAAGAGCCAAAGGTAGGATATATGCAAACACCTGCCAAAGGTACCAAACTTACCTATGTCATAAGGCACCATCAAGAAGCTATTCTCAGGAAATCATGTCTTTCAGGAATTGTGTTCTTGTTTCAAAATGGCAAAAAAAGAGTGTTCTGTACCAAAGACTGAATCTGTAGCAAAGACTGAGTAAGCATAACACTGACAAGAATTATATTATACACTAGGCATTTTTTTCTCTAAGGTTTCCAGGAAACAAAATATGTTTTCATAGGTTAAGATCCCAGACAATTTTTTTTTCCATTTGTGTTAGTGGGAGCCACAAGAACATCTGAATATGTTCCCAAATTTGGAAAAATATTTCCAATATTTCCCAATATTTCCCTCTTATCTGGTCCTAAAGTCCCTGACAAAAGGGAATATGAGAGAAGGCTTCTATAACACAAATATTGGAAACATGCCAAGGGCATAACAAGTAACTGGAGAATCATCAAACTTCAAAGACTTAAATTATAATTGTGAGCAGTAATGTACTATCTCAAAATTAAGAAAGAATTTCTCTCCCCCCCAAATATGTGAGATCTAATACCTCACCATCTTATTTTAAGTAACACTCACTTTTCACAGTGTAATAAAAAAGGGAAGCACACAGTGTTTTTTCAGATTTTCACAGCTCTCACACCTAAGCTATATTTAAAGATAAGCAAAAAAGCAATTACATAGAAAAGTATGATAAAAAAACCAGACTAAAGTATCAGTTCATCTGGATGCCATGCAAGAGTACAAGAAGAATGAAGCACAATCAATATATATATTTACATTTGCAACCTGACGGTTTTGAAATTTTTAAATGTATTTTCTCAATGAAAAAAAACCCTGATATTCCTTATGATAGGCAGAGGATACATTTTTAAACTTCTTTGTAATTGCCTAAAACAAAAAAGCTTTGGATTTGATAAATGCGGATTCCCTGCTGTGTGCCTTACCTTGAGAGACATATTGGAAATAAAGCCAGGTTCTGCCATGCAAGGCACATCAATCACAGTCTTTTTGTGCATAGAGCTAGAAAATGTTTTTTGTAGATTTCCCTTAATTTGGATTCAAAGCCATTGTTTTTCTTCAAGTCTCACTTAGAAAATATTAAGTAGTCTACTAACCACAGTTCACTTTAGTTCATTTATCTAAAGAAAAAAATTGTAAATAGCTCCAGTATGTGGCTGCATGATTAAATTGATTAAACAATTGATTAAAAATACATTCTAATAAAATGTTTATCAAGATCTCTTCAGAGTTTTCAAGCAGCTTTCAAAGCAGCGGTGTGTGAGAGTTGATTAAATGCCTCTTATGTGCCACATATCCGTAGTATTAAGGTCAATCGAATTCTCCTCAGCAAAAGCTGGCAACTCAGATGAAATTCAGTGGGATTTAAGCAGCAGCTATTCGGGCACTGAAAGCTTACCAAATTCGGCTAGCTTTTTCCCTTGCTACAGGGATGTATAAATAGCAAGACACAGTAAACAACCTGAACTAAAATCTCCAAGCTTAACAGGCTTTAAACAGAAGGAGATCACTATGCAGGACCTATTCCTAAACCATACTTGTTAGGCTGAGATAACCAGTTAAAACCAACTGCATGGTACTAACTAGAGGATGCAATTCAAGCCAATGCAGAAATGTAAATTCATGTTAAAAAAAATTAAAATCACTACGCACCAGCCTAGCAAACTTTGTATCTGAGTGATTTTAGCAAGATTTTACAGCTCTGTGCCATTAGCACCTTTTTTCCGCTGCAGAACTCAGCAATATCTTCTACTGCTCAGTCCCACCAGCCCCGTTGGTGCCAGCTGTCAGACTAGTTTCACTAGTCTCTGTGCTCAATACACACATCCAAAGTTTAGTACTTCTCCTCCAAGGAAAGATTAGAAACACCAACCTGATCCCTTTAAACAGCAGAGATCAGACTCAGGCCAATAATGGGATTTTTACGTGATAAATACTCCTTTCAGCTTCAAAGGAAATGTCTGCTGAGGGGTTGCCAGAGTTTGTCACGATTTTTTCAACAATATAAGACAGACAGTAAGAGTAGAAGTGAATTAAAAATCCACACTGACATCTTGTGGACACAGAGACAGCAAAGCATTTCAAAACACTTTCAGCACACCCCATTGGGTGTGTTGTTTAATCTAATAGATGAAATTGAATGGTAGGGGAAAAGGGAGATGGTTTCCTGACACTTGTTAACCTGGACTGGTACTGCAGTGTACCAAGCTTGTGCAGAATGGTGTTTCATACAATAAATATGAGAACCTGTATAGAAAAATGTTCAAAACTTCATTTAATATTTTTATTCCCAAGGCTCAAGTTTAAAAATGAAACATAATTGAAAGAAAAAAAAAGTTAAAAACCCAAACAGTAAAACACTTTACAACATTTATGTGATTATCTTAGAATACAAGCAGCGATTTAGCTAGGAAGTCTATACTTATAGCAAGAAAGGAAACCTGATGAAGTTAACATGTTAACAGTTGACATCTGCAAAGTTGTCTGTTACAGAAGCATTTTCAGAATAGCAGACAAACACTGCTGGTCTGAAACATGTCTATTGCTACATTGTGTTTATGTTCTGCCAATTTTTCTAGAAAAAACCCCAAATAATCCTTGAAATATCTTGGGAAAATTTTGTCAACAGAAAGTAGAATTACAAATTGTTTTGAAATAAATATTCACAGGAATGTGTCCACAGACAGCAGAGGAAAATATCTTACTTCCTGCCTTTGGAAGGAACAACATAAAAGGAAACATTTTTAATCTCAGCCTTCAGAAAAAGAAATGGTAATTCTCTCATTTCTTCCAGGACCTATCAATATATCTCATTCTAAACAAGGTGTGCAGAGAATACAGAGATGAAAAGAAATCTTGAGCGCGATGTTTTGCATGACACATCCTGAGAGATTTGCCTCAGAGAATTATTAACATAGACACCAGAATAAAGCTGCTAAAGGGAGGAAAACACACCTTGATATAGAATATGCTTCCAAGATAATTTTTAATAGATGGTGCCAAATATTGGGTCCAAAAAGTCCTCTAATATAACTCAGCCTCATAAGAACTGGCTTATTTGATGACTTTAGGGGCAAAAAGATTCTGAAGTAATTATTTTACGCAGGAGCACATTCCAAGGGGCAACAAATTTTCAGCATCACCAAAGGTTTCACTTCAAATGTTACAATTTAATTAACTTTAAGCAAAACATTTTGAAACAGTGTGGTTCCAGTAATATTCTTCTGAATCACATAAGATTGCTTTTTGCCAGATCTGTATCAAATACAGGACTTGCATTTTCCTTTTAAAGCCACTTTCTCTGGGTAATGCTCAGGAGATCCAAGACAAAACTGAATCACTGCTCATTTGCACTATATTTGGACTATGTTAATCCTATGCTTTTCAGTTTCCTGCAGCATTCAGAAAGGATTCCTCCTTACAATCTCCCTTCAATGCATAATTTTGAGAATTATGGGGGTTTGAAGAGACTTTTCTGTGGAGATCATTCACAGACAGAGAAAAGATTTTAAATGGTAGATCCATCAGAGGCTTAATTGATAGATCAGGCTTATGATCCCAGTGTTGACCACATTTCGTATCCAGAGTCTCCAATTTCCTTGCTATCCTACTGAAATCTGACTTTCCTTGCTCTATTTCTCTGGCATATTTCAAGGGTTGCTATTCTTTCTTTCTGCTTGATTCTGTAGCTGCATTGTGTGAGGATGTGAAGATGGAATGTTCTATGGATCCTTCTTTATTAAAGCTCTATTGCTGCTACCAGTGTTCAACCAGAACTGGACTTCAGGTTCCTGTCAGCTCCTTGTGCCTGCATTAATAAGAATCTCAGCTCTTCCCTCGATAAGCATCAGTTCACTTGGTGAACATTCCTGTTCACAGATGTGGCTTCTGCTGAAAAAAAATTAAACCTCATCAAAAAAACCCCCAAACTTTGGGATTTCAACCTGTCAAAAGTGAAGAATGAGAAAAGATTTATCTATGGGTTATTGATTAACTCATGGGGAAAATAAAATTTTTCTATATTAAACATTGTAAACATTCACTCCTCTGAGGAGAGATAATGTGGCATTTGTCTTCCACATACACCAATTGCATGTGACAGGGATCTTCATTCTGTGTCACATGAAAGGACAGATATAGCTTGCATGTACAAAAAACTACAAATGGTTAATGAAGGTCCTAATTTATAAATTGATAAAATCACATTTTTGGTTTATAGCTATATAGAGAAAAATAAGAGAACTTAGTTCTGCTCATAGTGATGCTTCTCTACACTTTAAAATGCAATGAAAGATATTTGAATTCAGCTTATCACAGTTTTCAGTAGCTTGACACCTGTCCTGCAAATAATTAATCTTTTGTCTCAATAGTTTATATACATCAGTCTGGGCAATAATATGAAAGGTTTCCATGACTTTACGACTAAATCTTCAAATTAAAATATATATTAATATCAGCTGGTTTTTCATCCTCAAAAACACTTAATAAGAGATGCTGTGTTTCACAATTTTCCCTTTTGCATTCTGAATGCTCCATCTAAATTTCTAAATTACTTTTTGTCTAAGTGCCATCTTGATCCTCCGAAAACTTCACCATGCTTAAACTTACAGGAGCCATTCCCATGGGATTACTGCAGTGCTTACAGCTGGGTGTATGCTGAGAAATATATATATGAGAAAATTAATTGAAATTATGGAAACTGAAAGTAGCCATATTGGAAGTTCCAGTTAAACAAAAATATTACTTTCAAAAGCATATGACCAAAAAAAGGGAAGACAGCACAAGGAAGATCCTCAGTATAATATCCCATCTTTCTTCTACTGAAGTTCACTTACAGCATTTCCCCCATTTGTTTCACCAGTCCAGGGATTCTAATTGTTTTAGTTTTTAATTTCAAAGGTAATTGCAGAAATGAATAATCTGGTTTCACTTCATTGTTTAAGCAATCCATTACTGAAAGACAAAAGAATGTGTGGCGCCACCATTAGCTTTTTATTTTTTGTAGTTCAATAAGGATAAACAGATGTATATACAATTTATATCAGAAATTTGGTGTTTCTCTAAATTGTCCTCTCTCCCAATTTTTAAATTTATTTCATAATTCTACATTTTATCCATATTAAAAGAACCTATCTCCCACAAAGTTCATATGCAAATACTAAAGCTTGAAATTTTGTTTCACATGTTATAGGAAGTACAAATGTTTATTTTCCAAGACCTGCCTACACTGAGTGCACAGTACAATATCATATTTTATATGCATACTTTGTTATCTGTATGTAAAGAAATTCTGCTTCATTCAACTATGATAACGGTGTGAGAGCAGTAAAAGAACACTGTGTTTCAGGTTTCAGAAAAGACCACTGATTGGCAGCCTCAGCCTTTCCCTAAACTTTAGTAGCTCTTTGGTCAAATCTCTTCCTTCACTGTGTTTGATTTTCTAAAGGTTAGGTAAGGTTACAGGTTATTTGATAATTTATTTTTTAAAAGCTCTTATTTTAAGGGGATGTAAATAATCAGAGACAGAGGATTGTATACCAGAATGTCATGTAAGAAACATCAAGAAAACTGGAGAAGTGGTAGGTTTCCTCTGGCATTTTCAGTACTCCTCCATTAATAATTGAATATGAAGCATTACCATTAGAAAGGATATCTATAAGCCATAGACTAAAAAACCAGTTATATCATGTTGCTTCACTCAGGCAACCATCCTACATGCAGAGAAATCCTTTTTTGGCCTGCTGGTGTTGGCAAAACAGCAGCAAAGTGCTTCAGTTTGTGCATTTAAACTAAAATTCAGAAGTGACGGAGAATCAGAAGAGTTGCAAGGCGTACCTGTAACCAAAGACACAAGACTGAGGCTTTCATTTGCTTAGTAAGAAAGACTTGCAAAGATAGAAATGAGACCAGCAGCACTGAACTACTTGCTTTTCCCTGTTTAAACATTATTTGGGATTTAACTAGCCTAAGGACCTTGGACTTCTGAGACCCTCCATGCTGGCTTTGAAGGCACCCTGCAAATATACTGGCCTACTGTTCCAAAGGTAGCATTTCATGAGATATCAAAACTTTCAAAAATTAGGTTTTCTTCAGTCATGTAGAACTCTGCATACAAGTGAGCAGGCATTTAGGCAATGTTATCTCTTCTGCCAAAAACAAAACCTGTGAATTTCAATATACTTCACAGATTGTTACAAAAATGAATATGAATTATTTACAAAGAACTCCAGAAAGAGTTCTTGAACTCTTGAACTCAAAGAACACAGAGAAAGCCAGCAGATTTGCACAGCAAGGTGTGATTCTAGCATTACCTTTTCAGAGATGATAACATAAAATGCAAAGATGTGATGTAAGCTGGCCTAACACTAAATCACAAGTCTTTACCTTCTTTGACAAGCAATGCATTGAATTAGATACTGCTACAAGATCAGCCATATAATTTATACCGAATAGGTGGCAATTTAAGTAGTGGAAAATCTCCAGATACCCAAGTAAATATAAGTGAGCATATGAATATGTCTCATCTCAAAAATCATAGACACCAAGGAAAAAAAAAAAACAAACAGAAAACATGTAAGAAAGCACCTACAAATTTAAAAGTGAAAAAAAAATTGTATCTGAGATGTTATTTTGAAAACACTGAAAAAATCAGATTGAATGAATATTTAACATTGGATCTGTGAGGAGCAGTAATGGGAAAACATAATTTGTAAGGAAAAGCTTTTTCAAAATATGGCTTTTTTCAAAACTATGCTTTGGTGAGAAAAAGAAAATCTATATCCTATTTTTTGCTTTTTATATAGTTTAATTTGGTAAAATTGAAACTGAAATTGAAAAATACGTGACGCAAGTCAGTCTCTCCTTGAAGTTTAAAAGAGAACAGTATGTATTAAAATTACTCCAATGAGTTTTTACAGCTTATCAAAAGGTTACAATGAACAGTAGAGGCTGATTGACTGTGAAATAACACGTTGGTTTCTTTTAGAAAAATCTATGTCTTAAACCTTTCCTTTCCTACAATATGTAAAATTTCACTTCAGTGACTTAAGGTAGTGAGAAGCCCTGACTGAGATTTTAATGAGCCCTTTTTTTCTTTCAGCCTAATTCTAGTATGCTTTATTTTTGACATATGCTAAGATCTATTAAAGTCTCTCAGGAGTGAAATAGATATTAGCTACAAAAATACCAGGTTCAGCCTCCTGAGAAGAAACATTAAATTTTACATGAAAACATAAACACTATGAATTTTATTCTATTGCCCATGTTTAAACTATGTTCATAGTTTGTTATTGCTGACATCCTCACTTCAAATGACTCAGATGTTTAAGAACTGTAGAAATAGAACCGACAGGGCACATCCAAATGTGACTAGCAGAACACATTGGACAAATATTAATTTGAGACACACTTTCCAGCCTGTAAAATTATCCAGAGATTGATGTGGGCTAATGTCACTTGTTTATTTCCAAAGGCATCTGTGAAAATAATTTTAATACAATTTATTAATGCTGAAGCTTTGGGCAGTGGAGTGTAAAAATCCTTCAATTAGAATATTTACATTCTCATGTCTTTCTGAGGCAAAGAGATGCCTAGTGATCTTAGGGACTCCCTTGCCAACTCAGAACACACAGCAGGGTTTGGTGATATGGATTTATTTCCAAATCACCACATTTTTGTTGGGCAATTTTTAAATGTCATTCATACAAAGAGATGATGTCTTCTGGCTTGGCCTCCATTGGAGTGCCACTGTACCTTTTTTTTGCCACAGCCTTGCCTGCTCTCTCTCTCATCCCATAAATGCTTTCTGCTGCAACTCTGGAAATCTGCCTGAAACTATCATAAGCCCTGTTTTTCTCCCAGCTGCCCTTTGTCAGATCAGAAATTAAGCTCTTCTAATGCTAGTGTAATTTGCAGTAGGAATATCAGCCTTTCTCATATCTGTAAATAGCCCTTCTTATCCTGGATCCTTTGGTTTTATTCTTTCATCTCAGTACTTTACTGCCAAGACAGAAACACAGCGAGGAAAAGGAACTGGACTCTAGATCCATGTAAACTCTTAAAATAAGATCCTACCAGACATCAAGATCTTTACTGCAGGAATATGGTCTAAAACACCTTCAGCCACCAGCCATGTAACATACAGTTGGTCCCTCTCCCTCCCTGCTTCGTCTAAGAAAAGAAGGTATTAAGCATTTGTTTCAGGGCATAGCTTAGTAACACAGGAGCAAATTCCTGGGCACAGCTCATCATTTAAGAGTCTCTATAGCAGAGGCTTCCAAGACCAGTCTTGAATCAATGATATACAGCCACTCTGTGAAGGAAGAAAAGATTTCCAACAGGAAGAAAAAAATCTCTTTAAATGTTTTCAAATTTAAGAAATAACCCAATCATTATTTTTAAAGCAGTCAAACAAGCAGTTATTATTATAATTATTTACTTTGGAAACATGCATTGCAGTTTGCATGTGACATTAGCAACTTTGGGGGTAGCACAAAAAATAAAATCTATATGTTCTCATCACTTAGATTGAAACACCTAAAGCTCTTTCACCATGGAACAGGGGAGCCTAGACATCCACACTGAAGAGATAGCTTCTTATCTCAGAGCCAGGCACCCATTTTGATCTCACAGGCAGCTTTTGTTATATTTTTTGCTTCAGCCTCACTTTTACCTTCTTCCTCCGACAAGAGGCAATTTGGACTTTGTTGTATATTCTTTGAGGGGGATCAAAGTAGGAGGGGCAGGGGTTGGGAAGAAGGTCAGGAGGAGGGAGATCTTGGCAAAAGGAAAGTTTATGAAGGGTATTTAACTGATGTCCTGTCTTTTATGAATGAAACTATCAGGGGCACATGCATGCACTCAAGTCTTTGAGACTGTTTTTGATGGAAGGGTGTAACGTGTGATGTGGATTATCCTACATTTCATGGGTTGTCTGATGGGGCAGAGAGTGTGATGCATTGTTATACATACCCTGAAAGCATGAAGAAAACATGCTGGGGGGGGGGAAGGGGGAGGGGGGAAGTAAAGGCATAGCTAGGCGTTCCTGTAGTTAAATTTTGTAACAGTGGCTTTTCAGGCCATAAATCTCGGAGAAAGGCCAGGTAGGAATTTATGATAGAATTTGTTTTATTTTTAGGGTTGTGTTTTGTTCTAGGGGGATTGGCAGTTGCATCTAACCCCTCCCGTTACTACGGGGTGCTGGGGCTGGTTGTAGCGGCGGTTGCAGGGTGTGGTTGACTAGTAAGTTTAGGGGTCTCCTTTGTGTCTTTGGTGCTTGTTATGGTTTATTTAGGGGGGATGTTGGTAGTGTTTGTTTATTCAGTGTCATTGGCGGCAGACCGCTATCCAGAAGCCTGGGCTAATTGGGGTGTTGTTGGTTATGGTCTTGGGATAAGGTTGGTTGTGGCGGTGGGGCTTGCCATAGGGGGTTTTATAGTTGAAGATATTTTTGTACAATTTTATAGTTGAAGATATTTTTGTACAATTTTAATTTGTGTACCTGTTGAAAACCTCGTAAGTCTGGACATAATCCCTTTAATAGCTATTATAAAGTAATGCGTTGCCCCAGTGACAGCCATTTCCCTCTCTTTGAGCTCATGACCAGTCTTCTCAGAGCCACCACTTGCCTGGAGCCACAGGGCTCCAATTTTACTTCATTCACCGGAAGTTTTGTCAAGAGTTTAATTTTTGACAGGTCTATGTTCCTAGAATTTATCTAATATTGAGACAAGTTTAAAGGATCTCAGAAGCTTTATCTTTGAATTTATGAATGATTTGCTATTCAGAGGTACTTGGCCTTACCTCATTATCCTTCACTCACTCATTACCATGCACTTAAGGTTTTACCTTTTCTTCAAATGAAATACTTTATCTGTGTTGAAGGAGGGTAAAGTTAATCTAGTTTTACTTTACATTTAACAGAACAGGACTGCAAGCATGGACCTATAGGATCCAATAAGATAGCATCAAAATGCTGACTGAGAGATGATAACTAGCATATGTAAAATTATACTAATCATTTAGTATCAGATTAGATGCAGATACAGATTAGATATATATACAGATCATTTAGTATTTAGTAATCAGATGTAAAATGATCACTAATATTCACCGGGCCATGCCTTTATTGACATTGATGGTACATGCACATTTATGCATGAGGCTTTTGTTCCTACAGATGAATAAATAATGTCTATGCATAAAATACTGCCTCAGTGTTAAAGCTGGATAAATTCCAAAATGAGGGGAGTAAGGAAATCTAGGAAAAATCTGAAAGTCAGTCCCACTGCAGGTTAAGCAAGAAGATGATTGCAAAGAAGTTAGCATTTTGGTATAAGTCACTTACTGAGTTCTACAGGGAACAAAAAACAAATTTTAAAAAATGCTACACATTTAATTGTGTTATTTTAATTAACCACTACACATTTCATTAAAATAAATGGGAAAAGGAACACTTCTGTCCTGAGATAGAGGGACAAGGCTGGAGGTGGGTATTCAAAATGTTCACCATATAGTTTATGCCAGCCTTGTAATTTAACATAAACAGTCTTCAACAACTCAAGTAATAGAGCATAGAAACTCAAACACTTAGTTTTGTTTATGGCTTGCAAAAAGAACACATAAATGAAATCACATACAATCGAAAGTATTCTTTGCAAAGTAAGGAGCTGCACTGCTGAATGATATTCCCTACCATGTGCTTACACCCTCAGGGGTCTAAGACTCCTAAAGGCTGGTTTTCCCTATAAAGACTTCAGTCTTTATAGGGAAATGAAGTGTTCTTGTTCGACCATTTAGGAGCCACTCTGGGAATCAAAATCATACCACCTAAAAATTTCACTGATGGGACCCAAGACATTTTGCAGTGGGCAGCTCCAGTGAGCCCATGGGTCCCCACTTGATTCCCACCGGACATCACATGCCCAGAGTCAGACAGGTTTCAAAAATATGTGCCTAGGACAGCTTTCCTGCCCATGTGTTTAGCACTGTACAGCCCAGGCTGTATTGCCAGGCAGTTGACAGTCAACAGAGAAAAATACACATTTTTAAATTGCAATATTCTGCATCTGGTTTTGAGACATAATATATTCAGGTGAGATTAACTTCACCTGGAACCAAGTGGTATCCATTAGGCTTAATTACTGTGCATGGGCACTCTGAAAACGTCAAATCACACAATGAAAATCCGTTGGCATTTTCAAGCACCATTGCACCTGCTGACAAGATATTTTCAGTGAAAAATTACGTCCTGACTAAGGCCAAGAAAGCACTCTAGAACTGCAGTGCAAAATCACTAATCAATTTAGCTGCACACTCTATTAACTTAAAGAAATGTCTTTATAAACTGAATCTGAAGAAGAAAATCTGCTCCATAGTAGACAAAACACAAGCAATTGTGATTTCTATACAGGAGGATGTTGCTACATCTACAAATAATGAACTAAACCCTGTAGATCCTGTCACCTGTAAGATAACCAAAACAAGAAAGATGGATGTTTCCTGAGGTTTATCTTCTGCTTGAAGATTACCACCAGATGCCAGTCTTACACCAGAGAAATAGTTATGAGAAGTTAACTTTGCCTTTTTTTCCCAAAGTGGTAGATCTGAAAGCAAGATAAACCAAATGTTGAATGAAAATTAGCAAATTATTCCAAAATATTTAAAGATTACTTCAAATGTGGGTTTGGGTTTATGGTTTGTTTTTTTTTTTCATTTTCTCTATTGCTATTACTCTGAAGGAAAATCTTTATTTAAAATGCATTATTTCTTTTAGTGTGTGTTACTGAACAGAATAAGGATTTTGTGGTTTAAGGGCAAGACAATATCTTAATTCAATCACTGGAAAACTCAGAGGAGTTCCCAGTACTCACAAATCAAGTGGTCTGCCTGTGCTTCACAAGGCTTTCTCAAAGTCTCTTTGATTGAGCAGCTCTTGTTTATGCAAATTATTAAGGTAGAAGGTATTAAAGATGTCTTCCATAAGATTCAGCTCCCCTTTAAATTTCATCTCCGTGGCTCTTAATTCCTTAAAGCTCCATTCTTATGGGTGACTTTAACAAGCTATTATTTATGAAGATTCCTGTTCAATACACCACCAGAAACACTTGTTTTATGCATGTTCACAAAAATATACCATCATTTTTATCTGCTTTAAAACAATTTCTTAGTCTCTCCAAACAACATGTCACAATTTATTGCCTTTCAGTGCTGCAGAGGAGATATTAAAAGGGTCTAGACAGTTAACTAGTATTAAATCTGGAACAAGTGAAGATAAAGAGCCCAAAGTCTCTAATTTACATAATTGATTAAACTGCCAAAAATTAGGACATCAGATAAAAAAAACCCACTATTCAACATCCAACTAAACCATTTAGTCTAAGTTAGTTGTTCTAGATCTGCTGCATGGTCAGGGAAGAAAGGCACCTTGACAGTGTGTTTCTCTGCTAAAATGAAAGACTTAGAGAGATACATCACTGTGTGCACAGACACGTTTTAGAATCACAGGGTCCTACAATAGTTTGGGTTGGAAGGGATCTTCAAAAACCATCTAGTCTAACACCCCTGCCATAGCCAGGAACATCCTACATTAGATCAGGTTTCTCAAGGCCCCTTATAAGCCTGACCTTGATCACTTCCAAGGATGAATGATCCATAACTACTTGGGCGACCTGTGCCAGGCCACTGACCTCATAGCGAAAAAACTTGTTTCTCATATTCAATCTATACCTACTCACAGTTTAAAACCACTACCACTTGTCCTGTTAATACAAACCCTTGTAAAAAGCCTTTCTCCATCTTTCTTATAGGCCTCTTTTTTATACTGAAATACTGAAATGCTGAAATACCATCTCCCTGCAGTCTTCTCTTCTCCAGGCTGAGTAACCTCAACTCTCTCAGGCTTTCCTAATAGAAAGATTTAGAAGAGATACATCACTGTGTGCACAGACACATTTTAGAATGACAGGGTCCTACAATTGTTTGGGTTGGAAGGGATCTTCAAAAACCAGTGCTCCAGATCCCTGATCATCTTCATGGCCCTCCTCTGGACTCATTCCAAGAAGTCCATGTTCTTATAGGGTCCTAGAGATGGAAGCAGGTGGTGTCTTATGAGAGCAGAGGGGAGAGAGCCACATCCTTCAACCTGCTGGCCACAGTTCTTTTTGACGCAGTCAGGGATACAGTTGGCTTTCTGGGCTGCAAGTGCACATTGCCAGATCGTGTCCAATTTACCATTCATCAACATCCCCAAATACTTCTCTACAGGGCTTCTCTCAATCTATTCATCAACAAATACCATTACCTGTACTGATACTGAGGTTTGTCCTGGTCTAGCTGCAGGATATTGCACTTCTCCTTGTTTAACTTCATGTTCATATGGAACCAGCCTGGCAAAGTCCCTCTGGATGCCATCCTTCCCTCCAGAGTATCAAGAACACCACTCAGCTGGTGTTACCTGCAAACTTGCTGAGCTGGCAATCCCACTGTCTATGTCGTGATAAAACTACTAAATAGTATTAGTTCCAGTACAGGGTCTTGAGGGATGCCACCCATTACTGTTTTTCCACTTGGACACTGAGCCATTGACTACTCCTCTTTGGCTGCAGCCATCCAACCAATTTTTTATCCACTGAATGGTCCATCCACCAAACCTGTATTTTCCTGATATAATAACAAGAATGTTATGGGACACCATATCAAAAGACTTGGAGAAGTCTTGGTAGAGGGCATCCAAGCACTTCCCTTGTTGACTGATGTAGTTGTTCCATCACAGAAGGTCACTGGGTTAATCAAGCACGATTTGTATTTAGTGATGCCACGTAGGCTGTTGCTAATCACCTTCCTGTCATACATGTATTTTGACATATATTCCAGGGTGATCTTTTCCATGACTTGCTTCATTTTCCCTTCAATGATGACTGAAGAATTCTTGACATCCAGCCTTTAGGTTTGACATTTTACTTTTATATGGCTAGAAATATAGCGAATTATTGCTATCGAAGTGTTCATTTAATGCCACGGGCTACTTTGCAACCAAGTGCTGACAAGACAGTGAACACAACTTGCTCATCTGTCTATATCTGAGGACTGAAACTGGTTTTACACAGTAAGAAACCTTTCCCAAATATGTTCACAGTGTTCCAAATACATCTGCTTATACTTTGTATGACCAGATCTCTGCAACATGTGGGATTTGTTTTTTCTTCTGTGGAACAGGGAGAAATTTCTAGAAGCTAAAGAGGAATGAAAGGTGGTATCTGGAAGGGATTTTTTCTTACAGGACAGACCAGTGTGTATGAGGGGAAGTGGGGAAACTCTTGTGCCTTCTACATTTCGAGGTCCACCACTGTGTGGTCCCCCTGTTCACTGCAGCTGAACCAGCTGTGAGAGAAACCCAGCAAGGAGCTCCCCAGCGAGCCCACACCTGAGCTATCTGATTAACTTTTGTTAGTAATATTCTAATACAGAGGACACCTTTCTATGCATTTAAACAATTAATAGAATCAAGCCTACCTGAAATCTTAAAGTACTACATATGTCTAATGAATTTTTAAAGACACTTACTATTAGTTATCTAAATATAGATTTCAGTTAGAGACGTACTAGGACACAAGAGCAGAATGTGATACTGGGAATTAACAGAACTGAGCTTTGCTTGCAAAGTTGGATGTTTCCAACTTAGACTCCATATGCAGTCAAGAAATGTATAGTCAATTTGTCTGGGAAGCATTGCTTTGCACTCAAGCTGGAGTCAGGCTTCCAAGCATTCTTTGAAGCAGTTTTCCTTTCCTGTTTTTTTTTTTTTTATTTTATTTTTAAATTGTGCATAGAATGCCCAGATGCCTCACTAAAAAACTTTTAAGTTATGTTTGTCAAATGAGGTAATTAATTTAATTTGAATGTGGCTAGAGCAACCAAAGAAAGCTTGACAAACAGACTAGATATCTAGGGGTGGAATTCAACCACAACTCAGTCTCCTTTATGAAGAGATCCATATTCTAGAAACCACTTTAAAATAACTTTCATAAGTGAAACATGTGGATTACATATCAGCCAAACACACTGAAACATCTTTCTAATTGTAATACATTTCCTCCACGTTATTCAAAATCTCTTTGCTTTATAAACAAAAATATGAATGGTTTTTATGTAATAAAATTTATACAACTGATGTTGGACCCTGATTCATTAGGAAGTTTTGAAATAATCTCATTCAGCATAAAGCAACTGGCACAAAACATGCTGTATTGTTAATTGTAAGAGTACTTTCACAACTTAGTTTTTGAACTATATATTTCCTGTGGATTAATTTATCTCCCTGGGAAATTTAATTTATTATTTTGAAAATTGAAAGAGGTTAAACAGATGTTTGTCAGGTCTTTTGGTTTTATTTTTTCATTTAATATGTGAAGTTATTATTTCAGTGTGTGAATTCAATTTTGGAGAAATTTCTAACTAAGAAATAGAATATGAAGATGACTAGTGGAAAATGTTCATACAAGAATGTGTGTGGGCATAGCACATTTAGTGAAAACTTGTTTGAAAACAACTTGATACTTGATAGTTATGTGGTATTCTGTTAGATTACACAAACATCAAATGGTATCCATTTTTCTTTCCTCATTAACAAAAGTCATTGTTCTTGTGCCAGTTTCTGCTCAGGGGTCTTTTTTATGCTAACTATATACAGCATAATTATGTGATGTTACTATCAATCTAATTAAAATCAGACCTCATCAAACACACACACAAAAAAGTCCCTCAGACTTAATCCTTTATTTTTCATCAATCCAGTTGACTTATTCTAAGTTCCAAATTTTAATCACAATTTGCTAGTTCACTCTGTGATGGGAGAGAGACTATTAGTGTTGTCATATTCCTGACTAGATATACCTAGATATACACCTAAACAGTGATATATTTGAAACTCCTTCTTTCAGTACTAACTACTCAACTTGCACAAATTGACCTCTGAGATGTAACAGTGTATGTTTTAAGTGCAAAAGCAAAATTACAGAGAGAGAAAATAAATACCCTCGATGAAGTAATATTTATGGACCTTTTTACCTAAAGTGCTGCTTGGCAGGCTAGCAGTTGTACTCTGTTCCTTTGTATTTTGAAATCACATGGTTATATTGCACGTGACAAGGTACAACACACAACCAATGAATCATAATATGAAAGATACATGCCATTTTGTCCAAAGCAATGTTGGATATTATTAAGTCATGAGTTACACTGAACAAAACCAGGGTATTTAGAGAAGGAAGGGACGAAATTTTAAATCCTTAGTCTTTGATCAACGTAACTAGCTGTGTTTTGTGATATGCCTAAATGTTTGCAAATTTAGTCATGTAACAATGCAGTACAGTGAACAGGTTTCATGAGTACCACCGATTAATGTAAACATGGTCACATTCTGGAGACTAATTTGACATCGTTCTGGTTGGGGAACATGCTAGTGGGTAGGAACCTTCAGTAGCCCAGACATTTAATTATTGCTCTCCTTTATGCCTTCTATATTTAGTGATATTTCCAGACACACCACAGAAGCAAAATTTTGTCCAAGCCAAAACCATTCATTTTGGATCACATGTACACACAAATTAAACATTCAAAAAATCTCTAAATATCTAAGCGTATTAATTGCACCTAGTATTTTCCCTGAGCACTGGGACATTTTAGTATTCATAAAGCTCTAGAACATGCCACAGCTTAAGAACATTTCAAAAGTGGTTGGTGACAGAATTCCTATTGATTGCAGAGTAATCATCATATATAAAGCAACAGCAATCAGCAATAAAATAGAAGCAATTAATTTTGCAATTTTGCAAAAAAGAAGAAACAGATACTAGAGGAAGATATTGCAGTTTGCTTCCACTTAGCTATAACAGGTATAAAACAACCTCAAAAAACTTATTAAATAATAAAAATATCTCCTGCTGGGAAAAAAAATTAAAGAATAGCAAAAAGTCTTGAGCCAATCTAAAGTCACATGCAATTATTCAGTTTATATTTTCTTTGTTTGCTATTCTATTGTTCAAAGTCAATTATTTAGTAGATGAAAATTTTGCTTTTAATGACCAGAAAGAAAAGAAAATTGCAACCCTTCTTATTGCGCATGTTAGAGTCAGCTGTAGCACAAGATCATTTGTTTCTTCTAAGCACTGGGGTGAATGGTGATAACTGACACATACGTGGTAATACCCTGAGCTCAGTTCATAATGTCTTGGGTGGCTTTATGTGCATCAGTCCCTGCAGGAACTCACTCTTGCAGACATGTGAACTGAGTCAAGCAAAGCTGCAGCAAGGGCTGGTGTTGCTGCAGTAGCAATGATCCCTCTTCCAAAGAGGAACTTCCTTTGTCCTGCCTTTCAGCTTTCACCTTTCCTGCAACAGAAATGTATGTGCAAGAGGACATGAAAGGCCACCATACATATTTCTTAGAATGCTAAAATTAGACCAAAAAGATGTAATACATTATATTCCACAATACTTGGGGAAGTCTTGTATCAGTTCTGAATTGTTCTGTCAAGCTGAATGATCTAGCAGAGTGTTTTTTTCCCCGTAGATACAGATATGCTGTATTTCTCCCATAGCACATATATTTTATGATCTTTGATTTATCATTATGTATCTGTGCATTTACACCTACTATTTAACCTATCATTTAATTATTATGAGCACAATGAAAATAATACAAAATACTTAAATTAACCTCCCACTACATAATATATAATGCATATACAGTGTCATATTTTTGTTTCACTCTTAGCTGCCAGGGAATATTTCTTCTTTTTTTATTTTTCTAGTAGAAATATTAAACATATAATCCTTTAATCCTGTATATCAATCTGGATTGTATAGGTGGACAACTCCCACGATTTGCCAATATTCAAATAACTAAAATACCCTGCTCTCATATATATCTCATTCTTCAACATTCAAGCTGACAAATAATACCAGGAGCAATACATTAACCTTTCAGAAGGCAATTTGAAATTACTTAATTAGTGACCACTAGAATATTTCATTCTGAAAATATAAAAATACATGATAGCTGCATAATGCCTAAAGCATGAGACATAATTTCTACTGAAAATGTTCATCCTGTAATACATTGCTATGTTAGTTTTGGAGTGCTACTCTATCAGTTTCATTTACACCAAAAATACACTCTAATTTCAACTCTTCGTCATAAACCCCTTGCTCTTGCATTATACAGAAAGGTTGTGCAAGCCATAGGTCTAATTTTTATCTTTTTTAATTCTAATTTTTAAAATTACTTTGTTTCTATTAATGCAACTTATGTCCCTTTCAATTTTCCATATGTTACTGAGTGCATAATGGAATGAGATTTTATGGATGTCTAAATTTTGTATAATATGTCTGTTTTAACTTAAATCTTTGCTACATTAGAAGTTTCAAAAAAAGTTACATATTCTCAACTTTTAGCTTTAGCAAAAAAGGTATCTGGTACTCTGTCCAAATTTTAGGTGGAAGAACTTAAAATGTTAACCGGGAAAACACAATTCTAATCTTTTTCTGCACCATCTTGGAGTTGAATTTAAGAGGTTTCAATGTAAGAGTGGTATCAAAGAAAACTAGTTCTGTTATAGCTGCCACATAATTCTTCGAGGTACTGATTTTAATAAGGTCTTTTCTTAAAGTTAGATAAATTGCATGTGTGGGGAAATCTACAAATCTCTTACATCATGTATCTCATTGTATGATGAAAGTTGAACAAGTCAGAGGCTGTGTAACAACATTTTTCTCCCACGAATAAATATTGTCTCTCTTAAAATAACCCAACATACTGAGATTTTACTGGAAATTTGTCTGTCATCTCAGAACTACTTAAAGGAAAATCACTGCTGAGGTTGCTGAAGAACTCATCGCCATGTGAATCTGTCATCAGGTCTCTAATTGCCTCTTTACATGGTAACACTGACAGGTCTGTGTCCTTTTCTCCTTATGGATGCTAGCTGGAGTCAGGCAGTGACCCAGAGCACCTGAGATACTACAGCATTCCTGAGAGAAAATAACAGACCAGAACACTTTCTGCTTCTATACCAGTACATACATTTGGAAGCCAAAATGTCCTTATTAGCTTTCCTTTCATTACTTACTCATATTTATTAATTATTATGTCAATTTCATTCTCTTTTCAAGTAAACTTACAAAAAATGAAAGAATACATGTCTCCTCAAGTAATTTGATTTTTTGCAGCTATTACAAATCTCTTTCTTTTTCTTTTTTTTTTTTTCTTGTGTTACTTTTGAGGTCACTGGGGCTAAAAGATGTTGTGAGTTTTTGTTCCCTGACTAGTGAATATTTACAGTGTAAAAGAGGTAAACTGCTTCTTCTTTGATTATAATTTTAATTTCATTAAGATTATTGACAACATATAAAGTCAAAGGAAAATTTTTCATTCTCTGCAACAGAGAGATAATATTCATACTGTCTGATAATGTAAGAACAGATAAACGCTAGTTGGAGTGCAGTTGAAACATATTAATTACTACTTTTACAAACATTTAAGAATCAAAAGAAAAAAATACTAGGAGATGAAAATATTTGATGCCAGTTCATTTCCTAGTAAGTTTACAAATACAAAATACTGATGTGAAACCCACTGAACATAGGTTTTCATATAGGCAAATTCTGTCCTCAGCCTCTTGCAACTTCTAATACTATGAACCTTGAGTTATGTAGTTGTACATAACTCAAGGTTCATAGTATTAGAAGTTGCAAGAGGCTGAGAACAAAATTTGCCGAACATTAATTAATTTTATTCATAGAGATTCTTTTTTTGTTCAGTAGATAGATCTGTTAATTCCTGTAGGGTAGAGAAAAAGGAGTATTTCCCACAGAAGTCAAAAAGACAGCAGTTCCTTTAAAAAGGCCATATTTATCAGCAGAGGAAAGTCACTGCTATGCAAAATGCAGATTATTTTTTTCTGTTCTCTGCTGGAGAAAGAGGAGATTAAAGCAATCAGAAGGAGAAAATTGAGATTAATTATTTTGAAATAACGGTCACAGACACTAGGTGGGGATAGATGTCAAAACAAAAATATTGCTTCCAAATGTACTTTTGCTGCAAAGAATCTAGGTCATACTATATGTAAGGAATGAACTGGGGATGCTTCCTGTGATTTCCATTTTCTTTTTATATACATCTAGAAATAGTCTAATCTGGGCTGGTAAAAAAACTACTTTTTTCCTCTCTTTTTTCAATTTACAGCTTCAACTTCATTCATCTGACACACAAAAGAAGAGGCTAAATAAAACATTCTTAGATTTTCACCAGCAATTCACCATCAAATTTAAAGATGTCCTCCATTAGCCTTAGTCATCTTTGCCTAGTACTGATACTTGAGGTTTTTCCTGCCTAGAGACAGTATTATTCCAGGCCATCTTTTACACTTGAAATTTGAGGAAGTAGCTTTAATGAAAGCAAACTAGAAAGCCATTATGGTGGCAGAATGAGAGGCTTGTCACATGAAGGTAGGTATCCATTTACCTCTTCTTTTGAGAAATTCAAAGGGTATTTAAGGAAGAGCTTTGAAACGTGGGAACAGGCCAGTTCCTGTGGTGGGGTTCTAGAGGCTTCTTTGTAGATGTTCTCCTTAGCCTCTCTGAAAATTTTGTGGTCACATTCTCACAAACAAACACAGCACAAGACTCCAGAGTTTCCCATTGCCAATGCAGTTCCAGGTGCTGGGGAAATCACTGATATGGCAGAGCTGCATGGTGAAAACGAAAAGAGATGTCTCCCCATTTGGGAAAGGCCAAAGTGGAAAATTCAGGGGAAAAACACAGTAGAATCTTCCCTTCAGAAAAAAATTTGGACTTTGTGAACTGCAAAAAAAAAAACAACTTCCCCTCTTAAATCAAGTTTACATACACAAAGGCTAGATTGAAGAAACATCTTTAGAGCCATAGAACTTTGATTTCTCAGCACACATAGTGCAGAAGTAACATCAAGAGCAGCTGATGTGGAAAAGTTATGTGAAACTCATTTATAGGATAATTTTAGAATAGAAGACTATATCTAGGATAGCTATCATAACATTAACCAGTTGAAATTTAAAGACAATTTTTTCCATACATTTATTGTGAACATGGTACTGACTAGCATTTGATGTCCAATGGTCTGAAACAAAAGCAATGAAGAGAAATGAGCTAATTATTTGGATAAATGAATTCCCTAGTCTGATGTTCAGTACATCAGTGACTGCAATGTTGCCAGTGAGTCCTGACACATCCCATATAGAAAACATTTTGTCTTTTATGGAATTAGAAAAGACAAGACTTGAGGCACGTTAATAATTGCCAGAGTGCTTATTGTCATCTGTGCAGCAGATATTTTTAAGGTCATTGTCTGAAATAAAAAATTCTTGGCAGTGGAAGCAGCCTGTGCACCCTCTTCTCCCCCACACACCATCCATACTTCTCAGGTGTGACAAAAAGCCAAGGTTACACAGAGAAGCTTGTTTAGATTAAAAATCACCTTGAGAAATACCTAGAGATGTTGTATTGCATAAATTAGCCCTGTGTTCAAAAAAGTCAACATTAATTAAAGTCTGTGGGAAAAACTCAGGCTATGCTTTTTTAAAAGACGTCAAATGTAAACAAAGATCACTAAAAACATTCTGGCACAACCACTTGAACAAAAAAAAAAAACTTTAAATGTGTTTTGTTGTTAAGAAGAGAAAAGCTGGCAGCTGCAGAGGCAGCAAAGCAGTTTGCCACAGCAGTATTGCTGTGTATGTATGTATGTAAGCAGTAAGTATGGCTTAATTTTTCACACAAAAAATTGCAAGAGAGTGTTGACAAATGATTTGTCATAAACAGAGCACATCTAGATCATAGTGTGGCAAACTAGGCAAAAAAGGAGAGAAAGAGAAAGGAATTTTACCCTATGATATGCCTTATCACTCACATAGCAGATTTCAACTTTTTTCTTATTTCATTTGCCTTGGTTTATTTTAAAGTTTGCTTCTGCTTCCCAAGAAGAGATAAACCTCACAAAAAGGTGAAACATGTAAATATAGACTTTAATGGAAAATTATTAATTAAATAATAAAAATAATTATTTAAAATAATATAAAAGAGTCAGTAGAAAGAGTACTCTTGTCTTAACTGTCTATATTAGAAAATGTTTTAATTTTTCCTCTTCATAGTTCTATTGTCATTCTTCATATTGTTGCAGTCTAATATAGTAATTAATTATTCAAATACATATGAATAGTATTTTTCCTGAATAGATGAATAGTGGTTTTTAAACCTGATAATTATTTTTTATTATTATTTTCTAAGGGAGATGGTATTCGCCATTGGCTGTTGTTAAAAATTACATTTTGACCCTTTATATGGGGACAGAGGTTGTCACTCTGTCTCTTAAGAGATGGAGAGAAAGAGCCAGCACAGAGAGTTAATAAATCCTGTCTGAATCCTACTCCAGGAGAAAAACAGCTAGAATTGTGAATTTATGATCATTCAGCATGAAAAGACTAACCCTTGGAGAGTTTTCATATATAACACTTCAGTTTTTCACAGCTTTAAACATCAACAAACTATGACCTCAAATTGAAAGACATGATTTTATATCAAAGAGGAGTTATTGCTTTCCTCGGGGCAATTTGCTTCTCCTTCCCTGTGGAGGTCAGGGTAACACCTGATTTTATGCTTAATAAATATTCCCTTTTGTTTGTATTTTTCAAAAGATGCTGGCACCATTGCATCAAGTTGGAATGTGCACTGGTAACCTCCTGAGACCGAACATGGCTGGAAGCAGCCTGCCATACTTTCAAATTTGTGACTGATGTTGATGTAACATAGGTTCATTTCTCTGAGATTACAGTTTTCTGAAATCTGTATTTATGTATTTGCTGTTATTGCAAATGAATTCATTTTATCTCAAAAAATCAGACTGGTGTCTAAAACCTGCTCTTACATCCAAAGAACCAAGATATAACATGATTTCTTCCAGTTTCACAGATCTCATCTGATTTAGTCTTTCTTCACATTTTCACATTCTTCACTTTCTAGTCTTTCTTCACTGTTTTCACATTTTGAAACTTGGAGATTACTATTAAAAGAAAAAAATCCATTCTATATTGAGACAATTTTGAAAACAGGGAAAAGAGACAAACCTAGGAAAATCAACCAACCTAAGGATCCTTTTCTCTGGTTTTGAACAGTTTCTACTCTAGAGCCAAGAATCCTTTCCTGATGAATATTTAATTACAAGATGGGAAGTTGATTCTAAAGCTTTAAGAATAAATTACAATATGAAGGAGACTCATCAGAAAATTCGCTATCTAGTTCTTCCTAGAGAACTAGGAATATAGAAGTCATTCACTAGCAAATTTCTATTCTCAAATATGCTCACAGATGTCATTGCATCACTGATTTTCCTGTCCTGCATTAAAAACCTGTGTTCCTTTGTCCTAGAAGTTAATTATCATCACTGGCTGCAGCAGCTTCAACAGCTGAACACTAATCAGTGAACAATTTAAATCTCGAGCTAATTTTTTTTTTGCATTGCTACTATTCTTTTCTCTGCTTATTTTCTGGTCTCCATGGAATGTATGTGTCCATTACACTACATTATAAAATCCTAAATTTTTTTTTTACATTCAGATGATTTTTTTTTTTTTTTACATCCAGGTGACCTCTCGGGAAGATGAGCACTTATAAATTATCAGATATTTTTGCAACACCAGGTGCAGTGGTTGAGAGTATCACACTAAGTGCCAAAAAAATCCAGGAAGATCATTTAAAATGAGACAGTATGAACAGGTCTACTTCTTTTTGCAGGTAGAACAGTGGGAGTTGAGAGTAGTGGCAATAACACTCTGGCAGTTCATGTAAAACTAATGAAGACTTTTTGGGTGGAAAAAAACCCAATAAAGATATTTTGACTATTTTTTTCTAGACATTGTACAATGGTGTAACTCAGAGGAGCAGCACTTCAGTAACAGATACAGACTGATTTGCATCTTGAGGATCTGGCTCAAATCACTCTGTGTGTAACACACTGCAATTTTAAGCATTTTGCAGCTGTACTTTTGCTCAGAAAAATCAGACATCAGCTGTTTTCCAGCAGCTTTGGCATCTGCCCTTTACCATTTCCTCTGCCACTCAAGGCCAACTGCTCATAGTTCAAGGGAAAAACATTCAGGATCTAAAATTAGTGCATTTCTCCAAAGACAACAGAGCCCTTTGAAATTATTTCCCCATAATAAGATGTGATGAAAAATTATCCCAATTTAATTTGCTCTTCAACATTCATAATATACCATCTGGTATTTACTGCATGCCTTTGTAGAGTTCTTCGCTGACTCCCCTGGTGTCTCAGCTATTTCTATGCCTCCTACCTAGGCTAAGAGATGACCAATGACTTTGCTGGCTCCAAACCTAACTCCTGATGTAAATTAACAGCAGTTGAGCTACTCTGAGAAACTTCAGCTCTGTCTTTAACCCAAACTGACTATTACTGATGGCTATTTTCTCAAAAACCATGTGGACAGTCTTTATTTCCAACATCTTTTTTTTCCTTAAGAGGCTACACAGGACTTAAAAATGTATAGAAGCTGTGTTTGTGGGATATTATCCAGATAGACAGGGCATCACAGACACCATGTCTTCCTATCTAAAAGAGATTTTTCCTCCAGAATTTGCAAATTCAGAAACCAGTCTTCATAACCTATGAAGACTACACCACCAAAAATAAGACTAATAAAAAAATCCTCCGATTTAAAATTGAACAGTATTATTGAAGACAGCAGAACTGCAGATGTTTAAGTGAAAGTAGAACATGAAGATTATAAATATTAAGAATTTTTGTGTGGAATTTTTTAACTGGGGTTTCTCTACATTGCATTTGATCAACTGGTATCACATTTTTGTGTACAATCCTTGCAGTGCTTCTATAGAGAGTGATGGGGGGTTTTTTAGGCTGCATTCGCTATGTGGTAATTAAGTCTGCAATACCAATTAAAAGTTGTGATTCTGAACTCCTGTACTTTTGGCATTAACAATTATTTAGTAGTATTAATTTAAGTAGTATACTCCTCATTTCTAAATCCATTTTACCATTTCAAAATATTAATCTATAGAGAAATAAACTCTGCTTCTTAGGAGATAAGTGACCTCTCTCTGTGTTTTACAGCTCAATACACTGAGGCTCAAAAATGCTAAAGATGTTCAAGGGCGAGTCAAATTTTATTACAAGAGCTGACTTCCAAAATGCATAGCATAACAGGCATCATGGGCAATTCTGCAGATTTTCTCATGCTCTGGCATCTTCAGGCTGTAGAGCAGCTGATCACACAATGTTCCTCACTGTCTCACAGAAATGTGGCAGATCAGCACCTGACATGCATGCAGGTATGTCGGTGTGTAGGTTTTAGCATATGCATAATCCACTGTGTAAATTGGCACCCAGTTTTTGTAACATTACTACACCTGTTTTGCACATAACCATTTGCTTGTCTCAAGGGATATGCATCATTTTAAATCCAAGAATTCATCTCCAAAACCCCTTTAGTCAGTATAAATCACACTCAATATTGCCAATGAACTTGGGATTCATGCCCCATACCTCTTTCCAAGAGCCAGCCCTATAGGACTTCCCCCTCATGAAGCCTCATGTCTCTTCTTCACCCTGATCCCAGTGCTGTCCATGATGGGTCCTAAAGCAGGAGAAAGGCCAGAATATCACACCATGGATGTGAAACAGGAGCCTAACATCAGAGGGCATCAGGTGTCAAAACCAAGGGAACTGTGAAGGCAGCTGAGGATCCTTGTTCCTGCAGGACCCTCCTGCACATTCACAAACCTATTCCCTGCCTGCCAGATGGCTTCTCAGGATATAAGTCAAGCTGCATGAGCAGAAAGACTAAAAGACCACTTTAGTGCTGTGAATGATCTTTTTACAAAGGAATTGAGATGGTTTAGAGAGGCTCTGAGGGAAAGAAAAAACCTCTTGTTGCCTAGTGTCCCTATTCTGCAAATATATCTAAGACTTCAAAGTCTACTTCAATTCCCTGGCACCAAAGCAAGGAGATTTTTTTTTTTTAATGAGCAAAACTCCAACCTCAGCAAGGTTGCACTACAGAAAATAGGATGTGAATGTGAGACCCACCCCTGGAAACTTATCAATTAACAGAACATTTAAATCTGTCTCGGTTAAAGCTGTGGCAAACATCCAAGGACCTATTTAAATTTTTTTTAAAAGCAACCAAACCCCTAAAAACCCTGAAAACAAAGCTCCCCCACCCAAAACCCAGATATTTTTCTTAAGCCTGATTCAAGCCATTTGTGTTTAAAAGTTCTAAGAGATGTAAACGCACATGCACAGGCAATCTGGATACCACTGCTTTATGTGCAAGGTAAGGACTGGATATGTATATGCTCTTGGTAAGTGAGGGGGGATTATTTCTCTGTCTTTGGCCAGTTTCCGAAACACTTCATGCAGTCTTAAGCATTGCCAGTAAGTAAAGAGCAAATTGTAGTTGATGAATTCCATACAGTGCAGTAAGTTTTACTGATTGCACTCCATGGGCAATTTTTCACAGGAAGGGAAAGTGCCAGACTTTTTCACTCCCTCAAATGAAATGTTATAATTTTCTCAATTAAATCATCAAAGCATTTCACAGCTGCAGATAACATTTTTGTTAGCTTGTTTTGTAAGACAGCAGTGGCTAATCTTGTCTGGTGTTTTTGTTAGGGTTTTTTTCATGACAACCTTACCAGGAGCCACAGCATGTCACAATATGACCTGTTTCTTTTTCTTGGTATTAAAAAGTAATATAAAGAATTCCATTACTTAAAGAATTAAAGATAGGTGTAGGCGTGTGTTAATAAAAATTATATTACTGCCTGTATAGTTTAAATGCATTATGGTTAAGCAGCAAGCTGCTATTAGAAAAGTAAGATTTTCAAATACCTTCTATAAAAATATTGATAAAAATCCTAGTCATGTTTATTAAACAATATAAAGAAAACTCTTACTCATGATGGCTTCCAATTTTCCAGGGAAAATAAATTATAGGATGGTTATATTAACGTAAAACAATTAACTTTTCTCTATTTGGACATTACACAGCATTTATGTACTTGCCAGGAACAAGATTTATAAATAGATTTTTTTAAATCCTCAAAAAACCACAAATACTTAAACTCCTTAGAAATACATTGAAATCAAAATACTTCTGGGAAAAATATGGAGAAATGTTAATTTTTTATTAATAGCAGGAGAAAGGGAAGCAAGAAAATATCCTTTCCACTGTATTATTTAGGTACAAATGCATAAGTATAAATTGACATGCTTTCTAATACAGTATTATATGTGACTTTGACACATTATTTAACTCCTTACAAAAGTAAAAAGATTTTTCAAAGATTTTTTCCTATGTAGGCCACAAGATAGTTATGTGTATATATATTACTGTTCTGACACACACATAATATTTAAAAAGATAAATATTTGAAATACTGATATTTGATGAGTTGGGAGTACAAAAATGTGTTTATATGTCTGGTTTCGTCTGAAGAATATTCTTCCATGAAAGGGAGAAGTCGAGATCTACCTTTCAAGAATCATGGTGCAGTCAGGGCAAGTAGCTCTAAGCACAGAATAAACAAAGGAATAGTAGCAAGTACATGAATGACTGATATTATAATGATAGCCAAGAGTAAATCCAAAGCTGCTATACATCAGCATTCTTTGTTTATTACCTTCAAATTTATTGCCTACATTAGGAATGCAAGAAAATTAACCAAGTTGTGGATTATTCTTCAAGGCAAGTAAAAAACTAATTAAACACACAGGGTGAAAGATCAGCATATTATATTCAAAGGAGGTATTAAAAAGTCAGGTTTTTTAGTTCTGTTGTTCTCCTAGATCTTCTGATTCTAATAATCAGTCTGAAAAGAAAAAAAAATTTTCTTTTTTCTGGAAGTTTCTATAAAAGCAAGCTATTAGGACTCCACTAAAATTATTTCCCAAGATTGTAGAAAGACTTGTTGCTGAATTCAGGCTGTACACCCAGGAACATCAGGCTTATTGTGGTGAATCTAATTCAATATGGTCAATTGTAGAAGTTTTTCTTCTTTACTCTTGTGTTGCAAATCCTGTGGACTCACTTAATTGTAGAAATTCGCTTTCTAGCTCCCCTTTCAACTGTATCAGCATTAAGAGTGGTCTAAAGACAACATTTATTGATTCTATCAGATGGAGAAAACAGTGTAATTTCACATTACTTTAAGTTTAAAAAAGTTCAAGTTGATTTACCCATGCTTTTCCAAAATATTTCTCTTTGGGAAAAGACCAGATCATTTTAAAAATGTCTAATGACATAGTAATAGACCCCAACTGCAACATTTTAGAAGTCATAGCTGAAATTATGAATATTCATTATTAAATGAATCCAAAATTTTATTTTATGAACCCATGTGCTCAGAGATCCTTCTGCAAATTATTAAATCTGAAGAAAACATTTCAGCATCAATAATAAGAAAATTGGACTGAGGAGAAAAATTAATTAAGTTATGGAGTTAGAAATTTAATTGGGTATATGACCATGGTAAATATTGTATTAATACATGCAAAATATTGCTTAATGCTCAAGAACCCTAAAACATGCAAATAAGATGTACAGTCTTGTGCTATAGTTGTGTACTAAATGTAAAAGTGAGATGGGAAATGCTGTTTTTTTTCTTTAAACACCTCTTCAGGAAATCTAGATGAAATGCAGCATTTTGGTCAAATCTCATTTAATATATGAAGAAAAAACCCCACAACCCTCCAAACTCCCTGCTAGATATTTTTGATTTCGTTCATCCAGATACCTGTATTCTAAATGAAGAGCATGTATTAAACAAACGTTGAGGTGTGTCTAGATTTCTCACCAGCAAGAACATAAACAGGAAGAATATAAACAGCAAGACATTAAACGTATTAATTTCTACTGAAAAATGACAGAGTATAAAAGCTACAAATGCCAACCCACTTCTTTTGAAGTATGGAGAAAAAGTAATACATATTAATTGCCTTTAGGTAAGTTTCAGAAGGCTGAAGTACATTCAAGTTCCAAGAATTGCCAAGCTTTAAAAAATAATTAGAAACTTGCAACGAGTACATGTCCTGGTGTTTTCCACTTGGAAAATGTGACAGCCTTTTATTTTGCTCTTCCATGCGATGCATGATATGACACAAGATTGCAAATACAACAAGTCAGTGCCCCTCCACACTGGCTTATAACCTGGCTTGTGTTTCTCACAAGTCAGATATTCTTTTACTGGGGATAACAATAGAATGCATTGCCACAGTACACTTATGGACTTATGTGTTTTCTGAATTCCTCTGATTGATCAAGTGTTTTAAGATATTAACATACTAAAATAATAATTTTTACTCAAAATTCACGAAAACACCCAACACATAAGATAATCAAGAATAAAAATTAAGATTCAAATATATTATTACAATTAATTTCACACTGCCAACACTCAAGGACAGCAGCAATAACAAAATCCAGCAATCCAATCTCCCAGCCTAAGTATTAGAACATACACAGTGTTCCAAATAATCAACATACAGTACAAGAGAAGAGATTCTACCAGTGACAGTAGTGTCAGTGCGCTTTGTCTGACAGATTAGGTAGTGCTATAAATGTCATTTAATGCAAAGACATGTTATATTGTCAAGATAAAAGGAAAATTTTGTCTCTACACAAAACAGGAAGTATAATCATGCCTATGATGCACATTAATTCTCACAGCAAATAGTCAATAACCTAGTTCTCACTAATGTTTATTAAAATGATTGCTACTTCTCTATGCAGGAGCTGTTCTCTACACACAAAAATACACAGCATGTAGGAAAATACTACTAACAAACAAGTCTTTACTTTTCAAGTCAAGTAATGACAAAAAAGGTTCAAATTATATTTTCTGAACTATCCTGAACTACTTGTGCAGAAAGACATTGGTGCTTAGGAAATACATGTCCATGCTGGAAGAATTTAAAATGATGGTTTAGTTACTGTGCAACTAGAGTACTGTAATCCCCATCCTATTCAAAAAATACATGAATGGGACAAAAATGTTATCATACCTCTTGAGAAATACCCATGATGTATCTTCCCTGCTATAAGATTATGCAAATTCCTGTTAGAAAACAATGAACAACATTTCAAGAAACATCAAATTTACACATAAATTGGCAGATAGGCATTTCTAAGATTCTTCTGCAGGCCAAACATAATGTGTTATTTTTATTATTTTTGTGAAGTTTTGTGGATGCTCTAGAGGAGGATGTCTAATCTTTCATGATTCTAAAAAGGAGCCACTTCTAGGCACACATTTTGTGATAATTGGGAGTGGGGGCTGGGGTCGAGCCTCATCCCTAATGGGCTACAACTGTTCAGGACAGCTGAGCAGCATTGAAGGTAATGAGACATGGAGTGCTGAGGTGTACTGACCAATGACAAAGGGGTACAGGGGCACACAGGTGTAAGGCATGTAAGATGAAGGGTACAAAAGGTTGTACTGAAGAACCATAAAGTGCTGATGCTCGAAGTGTTCTGATGATGCAATGTTATTTTGTGTATCGTGGCTGGCTCAACTGCGACAGACACTCACTTTTCTGTGAGCTGCCTCCTGTGCCTCAAGAACAAAACATTTAAGTACCACCTTCCCCTTCTTGTGGTGTGGATGGAAATGAAAGGTCTAGTCTGAGATGGATTGTTATGACAAGGGAAATACACCATATGCACATTTCTGTCTGAATATATCCAAACTGCTTTAGGTTATGTGAAAACCTGTCCAATCCTATAGTCCTTCTAGCCCTATATACACTGTAACCTAATTTTGGACAACTTCAGTACTGGAAAATATCTTAGGGGTGGCACTTGGTTCTTTAAAGCCAAAGCACAACATTATAGAATACAGAGTATAAACAAAACAATTCCTGAGCCTTCCATATGAAGGAACATGTACTTCTTCTCCCGTTCTATCAATAAGATTAACCCAGTCCAACTATGTTTTCAGGTAACATTACAGAAAACTATGTTTCAGAAAGGCTGATTCAGCTTTGTTATAATTTCCGAACAATGGCCTGAAGTGATAAAATTTGACTTTGAATTTCTCTCTCCTGAGGCAGGCATTACAGACAGCTTGGTATTTAAGGACTGAAGTTCCAGGTCTGGGGAGAAGTCACCAGGAAAATACCTCCTTTTTGGGGATGACAGTCCTGTTGTTTGAAGGAAACGGTGACTGTTACCAGAAGGTCACAGAGCTAGTTATCAATTTGGAAAAGAACAAAGAGGCAAATGTTGTGTTGCCATAGCTGTGATTCATATGTACTTTGTTATATTTCATTCTTTTTAATAACATATAATCTTCTGTGATTCTGCAATGTCACAGACATTTCTTTTGTGAAAATCCTTTCTTAGGATTTTTCCTGCTCAAGCTGAGAAGTTTCAGCAACAAGATGTAAACAATGGTTATCTGCTGCTGTGGAATGCAACAGAGCCGTCTGGATTGGCCCATCTTGGATGTTTATAATTAATGACCAATCAAGGACCGAGCTATCTTGGACAGAGTCCGAGAAAGCCGCTTTTGTTAGCATTCTTTTCGTTTCTATTCGTAGCTTAGCCTTCTAAGGAAACCTTTCCTTCTATTTCTTTTTAGTATAGTTATAATGTAATATATATATCATAAAATAATAAATCAAGCCTTCTGAACATAGAATCAACATTCTCGTCTCTTCCCTCACCCAAGAACCCTTGTAACCACTGTCACACTGCAACAGTGAAAATTGACAGTCTCTCTTTTCCTTTCCTCTTTTCCTGTCTTTTTTTTCCCTCCCTCTTTTCCTTTACTTGGCTTTGAATAGAATCCATCAAAAAAATCTCCAACAGAAAACTGAGGGACAAGCAAAATCAAAATACTCTTTCTAAGCAATGTAAGAATGTTTTGTCTTTATAGATGGCATATATGGCTAAAAAAAGAGCTGATCATTATAGGCAGACATTAAATTGATGTACACAAATAAAATGCATGGCTAGTGAAAATATTGTTTTCGTTGACATTCTCAAAGAGTGCCTTTTGGCTAGTGGACAATTAACTTTTTCAGTGTCACGGTTTGACGCTGGCACAATGCCAGTGCCCCCATGAAAATACATTCTCCCTGGTGTCTGCTGTGAGATGTGAACAGGAATAGAGCAAAGCAGGTTCCAGTTTAGGAATAAAGAAGAAAAAACTTTATTAACCTACAGCTACATATAAAGAGAAACACACACAGCACTCAGAATGAAAACCTTCCAAAAAAACTCCTCCTTCCCCCAACAAATTTCCAATATATCCATCCCTCAGATCACCAACTCTCAGTCCATCACCACCCTTTAGATTATCAATTCTCAGTTCATCAAGGAGTGAGGAGTCCCTCTTCTACCATAGGCTTCCCCTGGAAACACAATTGAGACCTTTTGCGTTTCCATGTCATATGGGGCACCACCCGGAGATCATTTGCCATCGTGACATCTTCCTTCCGTGCCCAGTGCTCTCACCACTGCGCATGGACCAAAGCTGCTTCTAGGGTTTCCCTTTTAACGATGCTTTTCCCAGCTCCAAAAAAAGCACAGTCTCTCACTTTTGGGACACCTGTCCCCGCCAAATTCACCCCCTGGGTCCGAGGAGTCTCAAGAACAGAGATCTTCTTCCCTGAGGATGGAGGGCACCACCACCCTCCTCACCTGTCGTCTCTGTTCATGCACTCCTTCACATAACATCACTGCATTCTCTTGGCTCCGAGCCATTGCCTGCCCCTAAATGCAGTCTCTGTGTCACAGGAAAAATGACAAGAAAAGTCCAGCCAAAGGCCACTCCATCATCCCTCCCACCAAGATTCTTCTCAACTTCTCTCATGGCCCATTTCCTCTTATCTCATCTCTATCTCTCTTCTCATTCAACTGCAGGAGGATCAGCATTTGTAAGGTTTCCATCATCCAAGAAAAGTGTTAAAATCTCAGGCTCTGCCTATCCAGAATGCCCACACTGCCCTGCCGGGCACCTTCTCGCTGCACCCTCCCCTTCTCCTTCTCAGCTGGCTGTGCTATCAAATTTCAAGGCGGCACAAGCACAGACACGAGCTCTCTCTCTCTCTCCTGGGGAGGGGGGGGGTGGCTGCCCGATGCCTCTTGGTGTTTCTCCACCCTTCCATCCTGCAGGGGCCTTCACCTCCCTTCTCTGTCCAAGGCTCCAGCCTACCTCACCTGGCCGCATGGCTTCCCCTGCCCCACCCAGCCCACAGCTGAGAGAGAGCTTCCCCCTGGGAGTTCCCTGTTTTTAACCTCTGTGCTCTCAGAGGCATATCCATGTCCTCAGTGGCCACACCAGGTGCCAATATTCAAATCTAAGCACCTATTGGTTTGACCACAGCATCCCAAAAAACTCATTTCCTTTTCAAACCAGGACAAAAAAAAAAAAAAAAAAAACCAGTTTGCAAAACCCAAAACAGAAAAAAAAATCCACTTTCTCTTGCAAAAGTTAGATAAATTAATTAGCATGTTATACAAATTAAAATAAGACATGGGGACATATGTATTGAGCAAAATGATCAATCACTCAAACTGCTATCACTAGTAACATGCTGGAACTGAATAATGAGTTGTAGTAGTCCACTGTATACTGTCTTGTATACTCTGCTTTTCTCTCATGTTATGTAACAATAAATAAAGGGTTCAGACTATAACTGTGTGATCACATCTATCACAATCAGAAGAAACCTCATGTTCCCAAACATAATAAAGATAAAAATTAAATCTTGTTCATGGGTCTTCCCATGGTCCACTGATGTTTGTAACCATCTTGGCCTTTTTCCACCCAGAGGGCCATGGATCAACAGCCTATGAATTTGCACCATCTACTCCAGTGCCTTCTTTTGAGCTTTCAACTCACTGGTGTGATAAACACAGTTTTTAGAAGAACCATTTAAAGCAAATATTGTACACTTTGTCATGTTGTCAAAAGAGCTGGGAGCTCATTCCAAATACAGGATGAGGGACAGGAGGTGGAAAAGAAAGATAACTGTTTCAGAGACAGTTTTCTCTAATCTAGTCACAAAAAAACCCCAAAAAAACACCAAAACCCTCCCGCCAAAAAAACCTCAACCAAAAAACAAAGGTAGTCACAAGGAATGAGATTAAGCAGACCATGTGTTTTGACTATTGAAGAAAACTTGTCACAATCCCTATGTTCCATTTTAGCTGGGGAGAAATTTGTGCCAGATAGTTTATACCATTGGCAAAACACTCACATGGCCACTGGGAGAGTGATAGTGATGAAATGCAAATAGAAGGTTCACAATAGTTCTATAGTGGCTTCTATTTCTGCATCTTTGACTTTCCTGGGAAGTTAACAGGAAAAAAAAAATTAAAACCTTGAAGGTCTTTAGCATGCTTCTTGCATTGAAAAAGAAACCGTTTCATTTCCTCCCAGAGGAAGAAATATCTATTTGTTGGTTGAGTACAATATATTCTATACTAATGGGATTTTGCTAGGAATGCTATTGTGGGAAGAACTGCCCTCCTTAAGATTTATTTTCTTGCTTTCTTTTCTTGTGCCTACCCAAAAAGACCAGATTTCTTATTGTTTCAAATATAACTTGCAATACGAGCACCATCATAGTCTAACTTATTGTTAAGTGTTTCCCCAATAAGCTGGGATATGACTTAAGAGTATATTACATGCTAGTAAACAATCATTGCAGGTCCACTCTTTCAGTTCAGATACTGAATATTTGAATCACTATCACCTAAAAAACTGTTGTCTCTGAGACCATCACCTGTCTTACATTTTATGTCAGAGTTCAGTTTATTGGGTTTCCTTAAGGAGAAGCCTCCTCTGCCTGTATTTTTCACAGTCCAGGAACACATCATCAGAAAGAGCTAGGAAGCTAGAGGGTTTTGTATGCATATCTAAGAGTTAAGTCTAAAATACTTTGGCAGTACAATGGTGAGTATTAAAATTAAAGCTAATAATAACAACATTTTTGCTTACAAGTAAAAAAATCTCTCAAATTCAGTCTCCTTAGTGGTTTGGTAAATCACCTTTAAAAGAAAATAGATTTTACTTCTTTTTAAAATTCTCTTTAATGTTATATAGCCATATAATCACAAGAGCTTCCTGTTAAATCATCAACACTCTAGTTGTCCATGCATTGCATATGAGCAGCAAAACCTCTAGATCTCTAGATATCATCAGTTCCAGGATATTACCCTCATTTAAAAAAACAAACATCTTTATCATGTGCCTTTAATTACAAGATAGATAAGCATGAACTTTTTCCTACTTGAATACAACACTGCATGTTTTTTAATGATTCTGAAGCATTATAAATGTACATTCTACAATACAGAAGAACTATTCAAATAATCTTTATGCTGATTTGATCCAGAAACTTAAGGTTATTTGATAACAGTCCCAGGTGTTTTGATGGTGTGTGGACATTAGCATGTATAAATCAGTCGCATTGTACTATAGTTAGATGTAGTGTCTTCTTTTATTTTTGAATGAAAAACATTTTTGTGGTTATAATATTTGTATATATTTGCACAAGTGGATCAGAAATGAGGCTATTCCAATTCTGGCAGTAATTATGTGCATAGCTACAAGGCTTGACATACAGAAATTAGAGCTCCTCTAAATTCAACTCTGCAATGCAAAGCCAGAAGAAGTAAATCAGCTTTGCCTTTATTTGTCTGTGATGTTAAGCCTATTTTTTTTTTTTTTGTCTTTGGGTAAAATATTTTTGTCTTTGGACAAAAAAAGATAGCTGAAGTTTATAACTTGCAAGTTTTACTGTCTGTTTTAATCAATTGTGTCAGTTGGTTTCTTGAGGTAACATTCATAAGCACCTAAGATTTTGCTCCAAACATTCTGCTGCTAATATTTGTTAAATTTTCATCATGTGGCTTAACCAAAGCACCCAGACCCCATTCTCAATCACTATGAGGTATAGTACAAAAGCAGCATAGCACAACAGAAAATCTCCTCAAAACATCACACTCTGCTCTTTCTCCTACACCCCCAAAGTCGTACTCTGGTGGGTATCATTATTTTCTGTCTGAAGGAAAAGCAAGACAATTCAAGGATTGCAAGTGATATCTTGGGCCACTTAAGGGTGACCATAACCAGCACCTACATCAGCGATCTGGGCAGATGAATGGTCAGGGGTAGCTTGGTAAATGTCAGGATCTTGTTGCTGTTCACAAGACACTGCTGCATGAAGTTATCAATGCAAGGGGAAACGAAAAAGACCATGACCAAGGCTCTCCTGCACAACACCAGACAGCTCTTTTAATTAGTGTCTGGGTTTTTCTTCCAGCTGTCTAAAACTGGGTTACCCAGCTGGAATGACATACTGTCTCTCTGCTCTTTGTATCAACCTCCGGCAGAAAAGTGAGGTCCAAAACCAAAGATCATAACCCCTGAATTCAAGAAACCTGGAGTTTCTCTTTCCAAGCCACTTGCCCATGTCTAAGGTCTGATATTTTATCCTATGTGATTAATATTAATTATAATAAGAAGGAAGATTTTCTTTTTCTAAACCTCCCAAATGAGAGCACAGCAAATCAGAAACTCAGTGCAAACCGTTTAGTTCACAATGGGGCTTGATTGTAATGAACTAATGAACTTCACTCTAGGAGTGAAGAAGAAAACAGGAATATGGTTATTTTATTTAAATTTCTTTTTTCATGCTATGAGGAAGCTCAGTTCTTTGTCCTCCGTGACAATTTAATCCCTCCATTAAACACTCCATTTTACCAAGAGCTCAAGGGCCCTCCAGCCATGTCAACTGAGTTGTGTTCTGGACCCCATACTGTTACAAAGCTGAATACTACTACCTGACAAGCAAGAAACCTTGAATTTCATTTCTTCACACGGTGTGCTGACTTTGGCTAAATGCATTGGCAGTGCTATTTTCTTCCACTTATAAAAACATAGAAGTTCTAGATGTTCAGATGCAATAACACTTTGATAGAATTTAGCAGCTGCCATCAGTTCTTTATGTTCATTTATTTGCATTATTATTTACGTTTCATTTATTAATGTGCATTGGGTTTGTGTGGCCAGGTTTTGGTAGCGGGAAGGTTACAGTAGTGGCTTCTGTGAGAAACTGCTAAAAGTTTCCCCCAGGTCTGAAAGCCAACATAAGTCAGCTCCAAGAGAAACCCACTGTTGGCCAAGGCTGGGCCAACTAGGAATGGCAGCAACACCTCTGTGATAACATATTTAAGAAGGAAAAAAATTTTTTTCACAGATAAAATTGTGGCCAAAGAAGAACTGGGTGAGAACACATGAGAGGAGCAATTATGCATACAACAAGGTCAGTAGAGAAGGAGGGGCAGAGCTGCTTTGGGGCATGGGAGCTGAGATTCCTCTGCAGTCCATGGTGAGGACCATGGTGAAGCAGCTGTCCCTTTGCAGCCCATGGAGGATCACAGGGATGCAGAGATCAACTTGAGACCATGGAGGAGACCCACGCTGGAGCAGGTGGATGCCTGAGAGGAGGTTGTGAACCTGTGGGAGGCCCGTGCTGGAACAGGCTCCTGGCAGAGACCTGCAGAACTTTGAAGAGAAGAGCTCATGCTAGAGCAGGTTTCCTGGTAGGACCTGTGACCTTGTGGAGGCCTCATGCTGGAACAAGTTGTGCCTGACAGACTGTACCCCATGGAGAAGGATGCACACTGGAGCAGTTAAAGAAGTTCACATCTGGTGGAAAGGACTCATGGTAGAGAAGTTCATGGAGGCTGTCTCCATGAATCCCACACTGGAGCAGGGGAAGGACTCCTATTCCCGAGCAGCAGCAGGAACTGTGATGAACTGGCAATAATCCCTGTTCCGTGTCTCCCTGTGCTACTGTGGTGAGGAGACAGAGCCTGGGAAGGAGGGAGAGGTGCCAGGCAGGTGTTTTTGAGATTTGTTTTATTTCTCATTATCTGCTTACTATTTATAAAATAAATTCAATTAGTTACCCAAGTCAGCTGTGTTTTTCCCATGGCAATAATCAGTGAGTTACCTCTCCCTGTCCTCATCTCAACACATGAACCTTTAATTATATTTTCTCTCCCCTGTCCACCTGTGGAGGGGAGTAATTAAGTGGCTTTGGTGGGTGCCTGACATCCAGCCAGGGTCAACCCACCTCAACATGGCCTTAAGTTTCAAATGTATTTTGCTTGTCCTTTCACACACTGCTCCAAAGGAGGCATTACTTTTATAATTCTGTTTCTCATTCCATCCTGTTCATGATGCAGATATCATATCTGTGGGCAACATTCTACTCCTCCTGACTTTTCTAGTGTTTTTACACCGCAGAAAATCTTTGAACCATAGAGCTCGTTTACAAGGAGATCCTTGAGGGAACATCTTGCAAAAAACCAAACATGAACCTGTATTGTTATGCTAATTACTGAGTTTAACATGAGAACTGCAGTGAGTGGAAAGCCACAGTGTGGGTGAGCCTCATTAAGATACAGCATTCCTGATTAATTGCTGAATTAATTGAATTCAGATGGAAGTATAGATCACTTTCTCTGGCATAATTAAGAACTCCTAGGAATAAGTAGATTAAGTGGAAGAAAAATAACATTAGTGGGTTTTTTTAGGTTCTGTCCTTATGCCTTTCATTTGTGTGCGCTCTTGGAAGGGCATTCAAGTGAACACTGTGATTAAGAAATTTTTACAGCTCACCAATAATCAGTTCTGCACCTCTCTCATATTAATACTATTATGCAAATCTAGCCAAATAAGAGCAAGATTAAGTGTAAATCGACAGTTTTGGAAGTAGCATTTACCATGGACTACACATGAAAACTCAATTGTAAAAGTTTTTTCCTCAACGAACTTGTAGTTATGAACAAGCACAAAGAATGAGTTGATCATAGACTGTACAAAACAACACAATAAAGATTTTCAATTGTCGTCGGTTGGACACAAGGTTTTCGGGGTGAAGGAAGAGACGAGATGGGCTCCATGATCAGAAGGCTTGATTTATTATGTTATGATATATCTATATATATTATACTATACTAAAAAGAAAAAGAAAGGGAGAGTTTCCAGAAGCTGCTAACTACCTAAGAATAGAAAGTAAAGAATGAATAACAAACCTTGCTCCCGGACCTGTTGCATTCCACAGCAGCAGATAACCTATTGTTTACATCTTGTTGCTGAACTTCTCAGCTTCAGCAAGAAAAATCCTGAGAGAGGATTTTTCATAAAAGAAATGTCTGTGACATTCAATTTTATAAATTTTTGGATAACAGTTCAGTGCCTCACAGTCCAGTAGGATGCCTATGCCCTATAACTGAGAAAGAAAGCAACATAATTCCAGTTGAGAGAGCTCTGGAGTAAATGCAATAATGAATAAGCAGCATGGTGCCCTGATGGTATGTATTGCTAGAGTTTCACTGGTTTTTGTTTTTATATCAACTTGATATAATTACTTCAGATATAAAGTATTAGTCATCTTTTCAACTGAAATTTATATTCAGACTTAGAGCTGAGTTTTGACACTATGGTAATTGAGAGATTTGGCACTAATGCTCATTTTATCCTGCTGTAAAATTCAAAGGGCTTCTTCCACTTCAATTTTGATCAATTATAAGAAAATCAAGGACTTGCATTAAACAAAATTTGGAAAGAACATAAATGAGACAGCCAACCTTTCGCCAGAATAGACCTGATTTACTAGGTCAGCTTCTTCCATGAAACATAAAAAGACGTATTTTACCAGCCAACTTCCAATATGGCTTTTGGAATCCAAGGACTAAAAGTTGGAAGAAGGAATAAATACTTAGTGGAAAACAATTTAAATCTTAATGTAGTAGCGGTCTCAAACAAAAGTTATCCAAACCAACAATTCCAAAAGAAACCTTTAATTAAAGGATATGCCTCAAGTTTCATGGAAGCATCAGAAAGCCACACCACTACACAGTTTCCTCTCCCTCTTTAGAACCAGGCTGTATTAAGGAGGATGCGGGTTCTAATTCAATTTCCTCATTTCTGCATTATAACCATGTAATATTATCATTTGGAAACAAATTTTGTCTCTCATCTTGCCAGCTATGAAATAGCAAAGTAAGTTGTTTCTCCTAAAGTTTTTAACTCCTTCATAAATAACCAATATAGACCACATCTAATTGTGTTTTCCTTTGGTCTTAAAATATGGATAGTTATACAAGTAAGAAAAAGAAACAAAAACATTTCTGCTCTGTCCAATTCATAGTCTGGGTCTCTAAACATTACTTGGATGGAGTAAATGCTACACTACTTTTCTGGTCTCACAGATAGTCCAGGAACCTCATAAACATCAAAATGTAATTTGTATTACAGTCCCAAGAGATGTGATTGTAATACAAATACATAACTTTTGTGTTAGAACCTCTACAGTAATGTGAAGTTTTACACTAAAACAAAAGAAAAACCATGTCAATATTCTGACAAGTGAAATTTCCATTTTTGTCGCAGGGAGTATCCAAAAATATTATATGATCTGTCCACTCTGGAAAGAACAAAATCCCTCTCTAATTCATTTCACTGATACCACTATCAGCTGCTTAGATCCTGTTCTCAGCACCTCTGTGTTGAAATTCAGAAGATAGCGCTAGCTATAGCTATTTGATCACCAGGAGAATCAAGTAGTTAACAATCATCACAAAAAAACAGTCTGTTTTGCAACACTAACACTATAAATTCCTGACAAATACACTTTACAAATCTTTGGCAGAAAGGCCAAACTCCTCAAACTGGTTCTCAAATTGATCACCAGGCCTTAGAAATACGTGAGCCTCTATGATGCCATAAACCAGTTCTTTAGAGATGCTGTGCTGTATAGAGACAACAGAAGTAGTCATATTCAAAGATGTTTTGGAATTACTATTATGGGCAAGTCACAACAGTACTGCTGAGAGTGTATGTGATGTGTTAAGACACATTTAAGTGACTCCAAATACATTTGAAAAACCATGTTGCAACAGCGAATTGCTGTTCTGAATCTACAGAAACAACCACAAGGGGAGAATATAGATCCAAACAATGTCTCTCCTACTCTCAATTCTACTCAGATTCAGTTTCATATGTCACCATACAAGACAAAGTAGCACATAGCATTTTTTCTCAAATTCACTTACCAAATTCAGTCAGCAATAGTTAACTTCAAATTGCAGAAGATTTTTTTTGCATTTAATGCTACTAGTTTTAATACACAGTTAAAAACTTAATAGTTCTGAGTGACTGTAAATTTCAGATAGAAAAACATGACAGAATTAAGTCCCTCTAGCTGAAGTCTGAGTAATTTCACATGTGCATTTAACAATGCAAGAAAACTGATCTTTTAATTTGATTGTTAGGACAGTCATACAGAAGAGAAGAAACAAGCTAAAAATATTTTTTCTTTCTGACCTGACCTGTAGATGTAATTCTATACTTTCAACATCCAAAGTGTAATAATTCATTTCTCAATTGTGCCAAAACTTTTGGAGGGTCTTGATTTCATTCTAAATTCCTGTTCACTACCAGAACACATGCAACCATTCTGTACTTTTCTTTATCTTTTCTTACCACTTTTTTAGGTGCCAGCAGGTAGGAAAATTGGAATATAGGCAAGACAGCTAATTGAATTACTTCTGTTTGGTTTTTTACCAAAGTTCTGCACAAATAGCAAATTGTGCTGCTTAAATGAATTCCACATAATATTTCTCACTTATAAACAACGGTTTCTCCTGATGGATAAAATTTTCCCATCATCTTTAATGTCTGATTAGATAGCAGTATTCTCTACATGACAGTATATTAAAAAGATTAGGCTTTTGCACTTGGCTCAGATATATTACACAAAACTATGCAATGCCCACAAATTGTAAAAGTAACTGCAGAAAATGGGCCACAAGTACAGAGCAAGTAAACTAAGCCTCTCACTTACCTTTTAAATCTAAAGTTCACTTCATAGGACAATATTCTAAACCACAAACTACTGCTAAAAGCTCACAAGACATTGCACCAATTTAGTAACAAGTGAATGACCAAGAAAAAACAATAACCATAAAAAGAACCTAAGAATTATATTTAGCTGCTGATTTTTTACAGTGAGATTAATTCCTGGGATTTGTGGCCCTGCAACCACAACATATAAGGCAAAACGAAATAAACTACATGTAGTTTCCAATTAGGAAGAAGGGTTTTCACTTTTACTACCTCCAAGAAAGTTCAATTTTATTGTACATGGGAATCTTTAGTTTAAAAAATAACCATGAAGTACTTAACAAATGTTCCGTGCTTAAGACCCTACATTAAATTTCTCAATGTTCTTGCTGACTGTGATAAATTGTGCTGGTACTGCTTACAGTAGGCCACCTATTTGCTTCTCTTGGCACTTGAACAATGCAGCACGTATGCCATTTTATTCATCACTGTTTATTATTAATTAGGAAAATATACTTATTTATATACATTTTTTCATATCTAAGATGGAGAAATCTTAGAACAGAAGAATTGAATTGAAAGGGACCTACAATGACCTTTGACCCCAACTGCAGGACCACTTCCAGGCTGACCAAAACTTAAAGCACAGCTTAAGGTTGTTGCTCAAATACTTCTTTAACTCTGACAGGCTTGGGGCATTGACCACTTCTCCAGGAAGGCTGTTCCTGGGTTTGATGACCATTGGTAAATAACAGTTTCCTCATGTCAAACCCAAACTTCTCCTGACAGATACATCTTTGAGCCGTTCCCACATGTCCTGGCACTGGGACCAGGGAGAAGAAATTGTCACTTGCTTCTCTACCTCCTCTCTTCAGGAAGATGCAGGGAACAATGAGGTTGTCCCTCAGCCTCCTTTCCTTACATAGTAAACAAGCCCAGTGTTCTCAACCACTCCTCACAGGATATGCCTTCCACTCACTTCACCAGCTTTGTCACCCTTCTTTGATGCATTTAAGTATCTTCACGTTCCTTTTAAATGGTAGTGCCCAGAACCACACAAAGTGATGCCACAACAATTGTCAATAAAGCAGAATAATCACACCTTTTTCCCAGCTGGTGAAGCTGTGTTTGATGCACTCCAGGATGCAGTTTGCCCTCTGGGCTGCCCAGGCACACTGTCTTGTTTTGAGCCTCCTGCCAACCGGAACCCCCAGACCACTTCTGCAGGGCTGCTGTCCAGACACTGCTCTTACAGTTTAGATTTGTTTCCACTGTTAATCTGACCCAGATGATAAAACCATCAGCTGGTAATTTTCTGTTTTGTGCTGTTGATGATTGCCAAGTGCTTCAAGATACAAATATCCCTGTACAAGCCTCTTGTCCCTCAAGAGTCAACAGCATCTTGCAGTTTGGTATCATTAGCGAACTTGGCAATGGTGCATTCAACTCCTGCACCCAGATCACTGATAAATATTTTAAATAGAACTGGCCCTAGAATTCATCCTTGATGAATGCCACTGGTGACTGGCCACCAGCCAGAGGTTGCACCATTCACTTTAACTCTGGAGCTCTGTCCTTTAGCCAGCTCTTCATAGAATCATAGAATGATTTATGTTGAAAAAGACCTCTGAGATCATGGAGTCTAATCTTTGATTTATCACCACCTTGTCAACTATATCATGGTACTAAGTTCCATATCCAGTAATTTCTTGATCACCCACAGTGATAGTGACTCTACCACCTCCCTGGGAAGTCTACTTCAATGTTTAACAACCCTTGCCTGAAGAAATTCCTTCTGACGTTCTAACACCATCAAGTTGCTCATGTCACAGCTGGACAACATGTCCCAAAGGATGCTGTGAAGAAGGACAGTTCCAAAAGCCTTATTAAAATCCAGAAAAACTACATTCAGCAACCATCAGAGACATGACTTTACTGAAGGATCAAATTAGTTAAATAGGAATTTCCCTTTGTGAACTCACATTGACTGTCTGATGACTTCACTGTTCTTTAAAAGTCTTTCAGTAGTTCTCAGCATGATCCTCCCCATTATTCTTCCAGGTACTTCCAGGTGCTTTGCAGAGAGTTGCACACCAGTTTTACACCTCCGCAGTAAAGGAACTGTTACAATAAATTAGGTGAGGTCTAATGATTCTGACAGATGTCACGGATCACTGCACTGGGTTTTGTGTTCAGTGGATTGTTCGCCATCATTCAAAATTATTGACCTGAAATCAAAAAACTGTGCTGATAAACAGCAAGCTTTAGTATCCCAGAAAAGCATATATTGGTGAAAACTTTGTTATATAAAGAAAGACTCTTTGTATAACAGTGAAATAGTACTTTTATTAAGAAATTAATTTTAGATTATATGAGCAGAGTTACAATCTGTGCTTTCGGTTAACCTCCATTTATTTGATTAATTGAAATAAGCAAACATATACCTGTAAATCTAGAATGGAAATTTTTCCCCCAGAGCAGGCAAAGAAATTACCTAATATATCAAGCCTTTATACCCTCTGCTTCAATTGTTGTACTGAGCCATAAATCCTCTTAAGGCAGTAAAATCAGGCATTCAGAGGACAAACAGCATCACATCTTATTCTTACAGATATTCTGCATTTTTTCAGATTATCCTGTGTGATCCCATATGAGAGTGAAATGTGTTGTGTCAGATTAAACTAAAGTTTTGGATGCTAATATTGAACAAATTTTGATTTTTGTAAGTCACAGCTTGTTAGATTTGTAGTAAGGGCATGTCTCTGAAATCAGAAATTTTAATTTTGCAACCACCCCATTCCATAACTGCAATATATAATCCAACAAAGAAGCAGATGAGTTCAATTCTACAGATGAGGAATTGTAAGGAAAAAAATGCTACACACATTTGTACCAAGACAAATGTAAAGATGAATAAAGAGAATTTTCTTGCTTGAGTACTTAAGGATTATAGATTTTGATTTTCAATACAATTAACATTGATGTCTGTCCTAATAGAAAAATTTTCAAATTCCCAAATATATTGTAACTGATGGTAGAAAGTTGATGGTTTTCTCTTCCCTTAAGGGCATACAAAATCTAAACTAGATAAACTCGGTTAAAACTAAACAAAACAGATGAAAACAGCTGAGAAATAGATAAACACAGTTCTCTACTACAGACAACACTGACACTCACTACTGCAATATTGATTTGCATTCATTGTCTTTTGCAGTCCACTATGCAATAAGAATTTGTCCTTAGTGTCCACAACCTATACTGTCAGCTATCTGAAAATATGTCTCAGTTTTTATGGACAATATATTTAAAGAAAATCCAAGAGACATACAATTGTTAAGACCGATACAGTTAAACAATCTACTATAATGGAACCAGTATGCATTATCATACAGGACCACATCAACCTGTCTAGTAATTAGTAATTAACTAATTATCTGATAATGAAGGTATTCTTTCATATATTCTTGCTTTATGTTTTCAAAAGAAATGCTGTTCAGTTCTCAGCTCCAGCTGAACTGCAGGGGAAATGCAAGATCTCTGGATATTTCAAGATAAAGCTCTCAGCTTTGGTTTGTGCAGTGTAATAGTGCAGTGTCAAAGGAGAGGTTTTCCTTTTCAGAATTGCCAATCTGGTACCAGGAAAACTTCTGCATCTTGTTTAAGTGTAAATAATTGGTAACTCCAAAGTCTCTCTTAAAAAGCACCCAGTGTAAAACCTGAGAAACTGAATGTTAAAAATTGATATCTCATAATTTTCAGAACTTCTTGCGAGAAAACACCTGATCAAAGATGTGATCTTCTGTTCCCTGCAACTTAAAGAACAGAAAATAAGGACAGGCCAGCTTATGTCTATAGAAAGTGATGGTAGTTTAATATCTTGTCTCTGGGTGTGCCCTGAAGTAGGAGCTATGAGAAACAATGCAAGAGCTGGGCAGATTCAGATTTTTTCTTTTCCAATACAGTTGTCTACCAAATGGCAGCTCAAATGGGTACCAAGAATTAATTTTGGGCACATCCATAGGCTTACTTTCTAGTCAGTGGCGTGAAATAAATCACCAAAGCCATACAGTTCACTCGTTCCCGAAGTCTATCTTTGATTTTAAAAAAAATCATACTTAAATGAATTTAATAATTTTTCAAAATAATTGAATTTTCAAATGCAATCTTGCCCATCTGCTGTGGGAAAGGTCACTGTACCTTTTCTAAGTTCAGTATCTGAATAATTCATTTGATACCCCTAGATTTTGTGCTGTCAAATGGCACCATTCCATGATCTTATACATATTATTATTTATTTTACAGAGTTCAATTTCTACCCCATTTTTACATTTCTTGTAAAATAGTCCTAAGGCATACAATGCCCTTTACAAAATGGGGTATAAACATCAGATCTATAGTACTAAAAATATAGGTGAATTATCAAATTTTTGGAGTGACATAATAACTTTTGCTTTTGTTTACTATTTAATATTAAGAACCCTCAAGAAAGCACATTTTGACTTCCACTGATTATTAAGCTCATATATCTTCAATACCACAGAAAAAAATTATTATATGAAATGTAAGTTTTTCATATTGCTATTCAAAATAAAATGCTCTCAAACTGTGGGTCTACTACTGGTGAACATCAGACATTTTTATTTACATGTCTCATTATATAATCTCATTACTTACCAACTAGAATTTTTAATTCTCTCTCAGTCCACCTTCCCAACAAACTATTCAAACAAGACAGCAAAATCTTCAGATTTGATGCTGATTTTGCACTGTGCTTTTAAACTGTTAGTGTTTGAGTAGTTTGATAGCATGCAAAATGATTATCGTATCATTATATTCTTGTACACTCATTTGGGCTCTCTTGTAGATCAGAGAGAAATTGTTAGATGATTCCTGCTTGCCTATATTTTCATAGTGTGTGAAAGACAATGGCTCCATTTTTCATGTTTCTGTCTGTCATTAATATGATTTTAAAGTGAGTAAAGAAAGAACAAACAGCAGTGATGGAAAGTTTCTAAGCTAACTGAAATTGTTGCTTCAAGTGCTCCTTATTAGTTCTCTGAAAGGCTACTGTCAAACAAAAGAAGTAGAAACCAACTCTGAAGGCTGCTCAGAGATGTTTTGCTATTTAGATCTTCATAAAGTATCCAAGGAGGTCCTGGTGCAACAAGTGAGCCTTGCTCATCCAGAGTGACCTACCAGGTGTTGCAAGGACAATTCTCGTTTCCAGCAATAAGAAATGTCCTGAGCCTACCATTTCCAAATGACACTTCTGTAAATCTGAAGCCAGATACAAGAAAACATTGGATAACAGAACTTTGTTGGCATTCAGGCTGTCCAAATATGGTCACTCCAAGCCCTACTGAAATATTTTCTGATTGGAAAACCACAACTACACCTGGTCCAAAACTCAAAGACTAGAAACTCTTAAACTGAAGTCTTCCTGAATGATCATAAAAGTATTATTTCAAGATGAAAAATATAAGGTTGTTTCTTGCAGAGACAAATTCATTGATACATAAACCAGGAAAATAGTTGACCACTGGAGTGCATTAGAGAAGAAATTCTACCCCCTTTAATGTTACACAAGTGCATTGTTATGGCTTTTAGTCTGGTTTAGAACATTGCAGGGGAAGAGTCAAATTTTTGTTTAAAGCAGTGATGTTGAATACAGATTTCCACAGAATAAATTTTTAAATAAAGTGTTTCAAAAAGATCTTAAATTTCCACCTCTTTATAAATAGGAGGCATCTACATAATTTTGTTTTATATTCTTGTGAATGATCACAGGTCACACGATTTCATAATATAATTTCATCATATTATATTTTTATTTAGCCCAATCAATTCATGAACTTACTTACCTAAAACTTGGCCCCAGAAAGCATCCAGTGTTGATTTGAAGATGTCAACAAAACCATCAAAAAACTTGCAAGAAAAATTCATATCAATTTAAAATTGTAAGATAGGTATAAATACTATTTATCTTCTGAGTCACTTACGTGTAATAGAGAACATATTTAGTTATGTTTTCTATTTCAAAAACCATTAAAAAATCACATAAACTTGTTCACTCATCAAATTTGAGTTACTACTTGTGGCAAATGCTCAGACTATAGCTATGTTAATCCAGAGAAGGCTTTGAATTGCATATGTAGAACACACAGAAGGACTGTCAGCATCATTCCCTACATAAACTTACATGCATGCTTGTGCTGATTTTTATGGTGAACAGTTTGAATAAAACATTCAACTTGCCTAGTGGAATTCTTTTACATACTGAGACAGTTTCATTTTGCCTGACTTTTGCTTAGAAGTGAAGTAATAAATTAGTTAAGCAATATTTACTCCCATCTTGCCTTCTTCCTCTTACCTAAGTTGTGCTTCTTTCTCCTTGATATCTATCTTGTAACAATTTATTCTGTAACTATATTTCTTTTTTTTTTTTTTTTACATAAAGTTTAGCCTGACAAGCACAAAAGTTACTGGCACATTTTTCCTGATTGTGTTGTCCACCAAAATCAATCATTCTCATACATAATAAGGCCTTTTGAGGTTCCTTTTTTGTTTTTTCCTGCTTTGTGGCTTAAGACGCTTGTCCTTCAAACTGCTCATCGAAGAAAAGCATATGCCCTCAGTATGGCTGTCATTTTTATTAAAATGCATGGACACTATCTTTGAAGCTACCTTTTTTGACTCTTCCCCTACTCAGTCATTTTGACACTTTCTTTATTGTTCCATTCTAGGTCTATGCATCTATAGATAACTTTTAAACAATTACAGCAGTGATTCAGTACCTGCAGAGGTCTCATTACAATGATAAAGGTTTCCCAGATGCTCTCAGAGAAAGATAAAAAACACTTTAAGCCACAGAAATTAATTAGGATCAGAAACAAAAATGTTGAAAAGTTTGAGCAGAGGCATTTAAGACCAGCTTTAGAGTTTCCATAATTTAAAATTATCTCAGAACAAGACTACTGCCTTTTACTGTGGAACCTGTATGTGAATTTAGGTCTTCTAACTAAGCCAAAAAATCCAATGTCTTCTCCAAAATCCTCCAAAAATTCCAGTTTCCATAATTTAAAATTATCACAGAACAAGACTACTGCCTTTTACCTTGGAACCTGTATGTGAATTTAGGTCCTCTTACTAAGCCAAAAAATCCAATGTCTTATGCCTGCAGCCAAGCCCATTCATAAACAAGCTCTGGATTTAAACATGAGTTCAAGATGGCTCCTAAACTTTATACATATGTCTGAGTCTACAATTAATCTATCAAAGTTGTATCCATTATCTATTAAAAATTTACTTTATACAAAATAACAAAAAAATCAGTTGTTCAATAAAGAACACCTTGGCATCAGTTTAAAGTTTTCTTACAGAGATTAAAGTTTACAAGTCCAGCTTTAGGTAAAGCTTCAGCACCTTAAGTCTAGACAAAAAATTACCATTTTTATTGTTTTCAAAATACCCACATGAATGATTGTTCATGTTTAAGTTGGCTGCAGCTACCCATCTGAGAGCAGGGAGGTGTGTGGACAATTTCACAACTCAGTATTCACTGAGTTGGTGTGCTAGTTGTTTAACCCCTAAATCAAGCAGAAATGGAAAAAGCTAAAATTCTCCCTTCATATGCAACATTTCACCTACCTATACAGTGTATCTCCCTATCTTTACATTCTTCAGAAGTATTTGATTTCTTGCCTCTAGGACCCTCTTAGGAAATTAAGAATCTCATTATTCTGTTCCCAAACTATAATTATCAATGTTTCCTTTATAACCACTTTTCCTCTCCCATTATCAATGTTTAGTTTGTAACCATTTTTCCTCATAACCACTCTCTTGTTTGAATTTTCCTCCTCCTGTTGGTTGCTTCCCAGATATATTAACACCCAGCTGTCACATCCTTTCCTCATAGACTTGCCAGACTAAATAACACAAGTTCCTTTAGTTTCCCATCTCTTCCTTCATCTGATATTGCAACAGGCCATCTCTGTAAGTCCCCATTTTGCTTCTTTCTTGTTTGAGTCCCACTCCAGCCACATGACTATAAACACTGAAAAGCCCCATGAATACACAACCAGAATACATTGCACCTAGTATACTCATGTGAAGCTATATCAGGTGGAAGAAAAATAATTGATCATCCCGTTTCAAAAGAAATGCATCTTCTCCACAGATGTTGAAGAGAGAGAAAGGAAAACAGAATCTGATTTCTCTTCCTATTCCCAGAGCTGAAGCTAATGTCAAAATTCGAAATAACTTCATGTATCTAAGAAACTGCTGAGGCGAGAACTCATTTCAGTGTGGGACTACACAGAGCTGGGGGATGTCAAGGGTATTCACTTCCTAGTTTTGTTGTCTCTGAAGGAGTCCTACAAATATCTATCAGTTTGCACCCAGGACTTCTTTTTTTGTTGCAATTTAAATAGCAGGATTTTTATTCTAACAATTAACTGAAACTGAACTGTCTTCTCAGGGCTCCATCCTAAGTCATACATCAGACTGATGCAAGTGAGTATGAAAGCTGTGTTTTCCTACCTACTTACATTCAAAAAGAAAACTTTGAGTGTCTTCAATAAAATCAAACTAATTCCTATGCAGAAACATTTTTAATGTCATATTTCCTGGCTGGAATGATTGCTCCAGTGACACCAAACATTCTGTTTCTGCCATAGTTTTACATAGGTTAGGTTTAGTTCCTTAAATTTGTCCCAGCACCAACTGGCCATACCACTTTGGGACCTCATAAGGCCAGGGCACTTTGCTATAAATTTAGGGTGATTCAGCAGCATCCCTTCCTTCTCCCCCCAACTCTTGAAATGCTTAAAGGTTTTCGAGAGGGACAATGCCACAGGCGGCAGCAATCCTCCTTTGATAGGGAAGCTGGACTAGGTGTCCAGCTTCCCTATCAAAGGGAAATCCAGAGCTCTGGAGGCCAGAGCTTCCTTTCAACAAGAATTTCTACCTTTAAATGAACCATTTGCCTCCCTGCACAATACAGCCCACTGTAAGGCCATTCTAAGACCAGTACATGTTCAATAAAGAGGAAAATAACCAAGATACAGCTCTACTGCTCTTAGTGTGTGTTTTTCCATCATGGCCAAGAGCATGTCCAGTGTGGGTATAAGGCAGAATGGACAACTGATAGAATTACATCAGACAAGGTGAAAAAATACTCCCAACCTGGCCTGGATTTTGCCTTGCAGCTTTCAAGAACCATACTGATGATTTGATGCAAGCTAAAGACATACCAGGGCTATTCTCATAATTTAAAAGTAGGCAGTGGGCCTGCAACAGGTTCTTCTCAGTATAAATGCACTGAGTCCAGATCCTTAAATAAATCTGAATAAATTTGTGCTGAGCTTCAAATATACCTTCTTTTGTACCTTGGGGCCAGAATTTAGAATGAGCATAAACAAGTGTTTAATTTTTATTGGGAGTTTTCCTCTGAGCTTCACTGGCCAAATTTGTTTTCCAACCAAGCTGGAGCTATTGCTGTACAGTCTCCAGCACAATTACTCACAGTATTTTTGTATTCTTTCCCTGTCTCAGTGTGTTTCTTCCTTTGACATTTTCCATCTTCAGCTTGTCCTTAGCCTTCTGGGAAACAGAAGCAAATCATCTCTCTGAACTCAGACCACACAAACAGAAGGCTGAAACCATTGCAGTGAAACATATCTCTGAGCGAAGGCTATTCAACATAAACATACTCCCATTTGGTTCCAGGCACAAAAAACCATAAGTTCTCTTCCTCTTGCTCTTTTTCCTCTGACCTTTCATTCTCTTGGAAAAAAAAAACAAACAAAGCAAAAAGAAACCTCGACTAACACTGTTACTTCTGGGGAAAAACTAAAGAATATATTTGAGTCCAAGACATAAGAACATGATTTCATCCAAAAGTCTGCACATTTGGGAAATACAAATTACAGATCACGTTAGTGAACAAAATGGAAATGCACATTCTATCAACGTTACTAGTTAGAGACATGCAAACTGTAACACTTGAGTCCTGGTAGCTGAGCATCAACTGGCGTTAATTATCAAAGCTCCACCAGTCCAGTGGAGATCTGCCCACTCACAGCAGTTGAGACACCAGTCCTCAGCCACCGAACTCCTACGCTGCACATCCACTACCTTGGATATGGCACTAGAGAAACTGGCACGTGCTACTGACCCTGACTTTGAAGTTGCAGGCTCTTGTCTGGTCTATACAGTCATGCGTTCTGGGGAGAGCAGCAAGCAAGGTAGAAGGGATATTGGCACCCAGTGACCTACATACAAATACTAAATTGGTCATAATTATAAGATGTAATTTTCCATAGCAAGATACTGGCCTTTGGAGATCAACTCACCATACTACTTACTCACACAGTATTTACAAGAAGCACAGCACTACCACCAATGTGCTTAAGTTCATGCAATGATCCTCTTTTCCCAAAGTCAGGAAAGACTTTCAACCAGGAGTTTTCAGAATGGGTCACAAATTTTGCTGCCATCAATCTTGGCTCAAAAATATGGTCTCAGTGCTTGAAGTGCAAAGCAAAAATCCATGCTGCTTTGGTGAGCTGGTGGTGGTCAGCTGTTTTCACGCACCACACAATCTTTGTGGGTTATGTAAGTAATAATTACCCAGTAACACTAAGCAGAAAGATGAACTGCAGAAGAATAAACTTAGAGAAGACAAGAGTCTGGGCCATTGCCTGTGAGGGTAATCACCATAGGTGCTGTGCAATGAACCAGCCTTTCTGCAGGCTTAACAGAACAAGCCCAAATGCTCAGCACTTACAAGGGCAGATTTGCAGTTGTTCTGTACTATCATGCCAGCTTCATCTAACTGATGAGAACTACCTAGCATAATCTCAAGGACTGCTAAAAGAACCCAACAGTCCCCCATTCACCAATCAGGGAGAATTAATTTCACATATATCCTCATCATAAAAATTCTCAAATTGAAGGCAAATACATTTTGAACTAAAATTCATAGGAGGTACCCCAACAGATATTTAAACATCTCCTTCAAATAAATATTTAAATAAACTTTAAATAAATATTTAAAATATTTAAATAAATAAAACTTTAAATAAATATTTAAACTTTAAATAAATATTTAAAACACTCTCATTAAAAAAAAAATCTGGCTAAAGGGCAAAATCTAAGAATTTCACTGGTAAATAACCCTCTCTCAATGTTTGTCCTGATACAAGACTTAAGAAACCTGCAGCCACAGGACAGCCACAATGATTCTATTATAATGAATATGGAAACTGCTCAAAATCTGTTATAGGGACAACTGGCACTCAAAATCATATCTTAGGCCAAGAAAGATGAAAGTTGCTCAGGCAGGATGTGACCAGAGAAAATTAATAAGAATAGCCTCCATTCAAGCAGCAATATTTATGAGAGACTAATGTATCGCTGATGTAATACATTACCAGTATAAGTATTAGTCATACTGGAACCTGTACAATACAGAGAAGCAGATTCAAAGAATAAAAATCTTCATGATTAACCTTTTTATTTCCGCACATGATTCACAGAATTAGGTTTTGCTTAACTCTATCAAAGGATTATGTACTGCAAACTCAGGTTTGCACACAGGGTACCTATGGGAAGTCACTAGTCACATCTCAAATAGCTGTGGCATATGGCTACATGCCGGACACAATCAGAGCTGCTTCCAAATTGCATGCCTTAATGTATGCACAGAAGCCAGCACTAATCCTGAAGAGAAAAATCCACTTCTAATTTCTATCAATTCTCATGTTATATTGTTAAAAAGACTTAGTTATGAACTCCCAGGCACAGAAGTCATTATACAGTTGATTGAACTTGTGCTTCAAAATATCTGGGGCTGTTTGCATTTTGCATTTTCTGTTTGTTTGTTTGTGGACAACTTTCTTCCCTCCTTTGATCTGGCTGTGTATTCCTTTGCCAAATTATTTTCTCTCAGAATAAAGTTCCATTAGTTTTAGTTCACAGTCATGATCAAAGTGTAGCCTTTTAGGAATCATCTGCAATTTTCATCACTTGACAAGACTATCCAATCTTAATATGCTCTTGAATCATTATCCCATGTCCTCTGCTGATATCACAAAGAATTGTATTTTGTTTCTGCACAGAAACCATCTGTCTGTTCTCCTGAGCAGGAAGTCAGCAGCTCAGTAAATATGTGGACTACTGCAACAACGTGTTTATTCTTAAAATAATCTTTATTTGTTTATTCTTATAATAATCTTCTTCTGAAACATTAGAAAATTTCCTTTCACAGATGTAGGTTTATAGTCTGCTGTGTGGTGGCTGACTATATCTAATGAGGTAATAGAGAACTTGAGAAAGTCCACAGGATGCTAATATATTCACCCAAGAAGAATGAAAAATATTTGAAAAGTTTCTTTCATTGATTTTATTAAAAAACCCCACTCTTCAGTATCAGAATTTTATAGACACGAGTAACAAAGAGTTGATATAAAACATGCCGTTAAGAATTCCCCCAAAAAAAAGAAAAGAAAAAAAAGAAGAAAAAAAAAGAAAGCATGCTTTCATCACAACTATGAAAACATGAGGTTTAGTCTCTACCTTATTGACAGAAAGACAGAAAGTTTAGTGATTCAATTAAGTTTCATGTTCTTACCATGAAATTTCTCTTAACAGTATTGAAATGTAAAATGAGAGCCAATTTGTTTTCTTTGAAAAAAATCCATGAGACCAAAGAATGTATTTAGTCTTAAAATATACATGAAAATAAAATCCTGGGGGAAGGATATTGTTTACTTTAAAACCAATTTCTTTCCAAGAAATGCTTTCTGGAACTAATTTCCTAAAACAATGTGACATTCACTCATTTTTTCCCTTTTGGAAAAAAAAAATTCAAAAAGGAAAAGTACGGTTGGCTGAACTAGGCAATAAGACATGAGGATTAAAAGGACCAATATTCTCCAACATATTTTATGATGTCAAATATTTTCCAAGGCCTAAGACCAAAGTTAACCAAATCCAGTCCTTAGGTCTGCGCAGTTATGTACTGCCTCGAAACAATGATTGCAGATAATTGAAGGTAGCTAGCTAACAGCTGAGGAAAAAATAATTTTAGTGCAAACCTTTACTTTGCCAACATTTCATAGTTTTCAAGCAAAGACACCATGAAAGGTTCATCTCCTTTTTAATAGAAATGAAAATATCTATTATTTTGATTCTAATGGTTTTATTTTAGGTTAAAAAACCCAAAACCATAGCAATGCAGTAGATTCTAAGTTGCTTCACACATACAGTTCTACTTCAAGTTCCTCCTCACCCTTGGGATTAAACATTGACTCTTGTCTTCCAGTGTGGATGGTTTTGTTTTGGTATTGTTGTGGGGTTTTTTTCTCTTTGGGAATATGTCAAGACCTTGTCAAGCCTTTTCTGCTAAATTAAAGTTCATTTAAGTTCAAAAATCTCTTGTGTACACAGGTCCAAATATATATATTTTTTTCTTCTTGACCAAAATTAATTGGGCTGTAAGAACTATTTGTCACATGCCAAATTGATCCAGGCATTTTTTCCAGAACCCTTTTCACACTGAAGTATTTTTTGCCTTTTAGCTTCCTGAGCTCCATTATGGCAAGACCTACATCTACAGACATAACATAGCTTCTTGTTCCTATTCAATAGCCCCCTAATTAGAACCACTGTTCTCCTTCCCTACAGCATAGTGTTGCTGTGTTTTACACACTACCTGAAGACAATTCTAGTGCATCTGGACTACACTACATGGATTTTTACCCTTTACACACAATCTTCATCCTTTGCTGTCCATTCAAGTAAACTTTTTTTTTTTCAAATAGGCTAAATTGATGAAATGTCACAATCAGAATATTCTGTAAAAACACCCAGGTACAGAAGTAATTTCCCAGTATTTTCTGGCCCAACTTTCTGTCTCTGGCAAATTTAACCACCCCTATATACAATTTATTGGCAAGAAAATATGGAAACTAAAATGTGCCTACAAGCATCTGCATATAAATTTTCTCTACTTATCTGGCATAGACAATTAACTGCAAATCCATTTAACCTGTTCCTAATAAACTGATTGCAGTGCTATTTCAGTATCATATGATGGGACATTAACTGCTCAGGAGAGGGTATCAATTTCTGTATTTCTTTCAAACCACAACAAACAAAATCTTGTTTGCTTGGCATGGCATATTGTCATTCAGTATTTAAAGCTTCTATTACCATCTGACAAGAGTGGGTTAATTAAGTCCCACACTGGCCTTTGTAGGATTTTGACCATTAATTATAATATGTAAAATCATTCTTCAGATCCTCTATTATCCTAAGTTGGCAAGTTTCAAAACTGAAAAGTAGTTAATATCTGTAAAATATCAAATCCAATTTATGGACTAAATTTTGACTTCTGGAGTAAATATAACATCCATTTGACTTCTTAGAGTTACAAACCTTTTAAACATTGCCAACAATCTGAATTAAATTTACTTGATAATATCAGGTTTGCTTACTGTTCTCAGTGAGAACACAGCTTTTTCTGTTCCTATTTGTAGTTCAGGGATTCCCACGATTCCCATCAAGTTTGCCGGTTAAAAATTGTTAATGAACTAGAATTATTTTGGTGGATGGACCTTGTGGACTGAACAACTCTGAAGAGCCAGAAAGCCCATTTTTTCCTCATCAGTTTTAGGCTGACATTGTCTAACATTTCTTCAAGCATCTCTGAATTTGCAACAAGCCATCATGATTCTGTGATTCTCTAGCCATGTGTTATCATTCTCAATCTGAGACTCTTCCTTATTTTCCTGACTTTTTAAATGCAAACAGATCCCATTTGAAGTGTCATTTCCCAAAGAACATTTCCTACCTTGCTGCAAGCCCAGGCAGTGCACTTTCATATGCATTCAAAGGTGAGGAACTTCACAAAGCTCTGCTTCTTGCAGTGCATAAGTGCTACTTGAGAAATATCACATAAACAAAACAGCTTACATTATAATTTTCCCCCAACCAAAGAAAACAGTCAATGTTAATATAATACTGGATATCAAACACACTAACAAAATATAATGAAGCCACACACAGTTTGTCTCAGCAATGTCCTATATTGACACACAAATGTTTGGAGAATCTCATCATGACCTTCTATTCTGAAGGTCTGCATTATGTCAAGGCTGTCAAAACTAATTTTTCTGGTTAAATACTTGAAGTACTAATCACAACATACATGGTACTTGAGAAAACCATGTCTTCCATATACTCAATGTGCATATAAACACACACATTCTTTAAGGCACAACTGACAGATCCCAACAAACACCAGACATACTAGTATCTTAAAGTTTTCTTTTCTTACAAGTAATGATTTCTTCTGCTATCAGTTTAAAGTGAAGGATAGTTCTGTAGCAAAGGTTTGAGTTGAGTTGAGTTTAAGTTTACAGCAACAACTCAAACTGAAATAGAAAGTGTGTATATTTTAGTTGTGTTACTCCTGAGCATTTAAAAATTGGTGTTCAAATACAAAAGAAAAAATTACTATAATGAAAAATTACACAAATGGAAAACCTGAGGCTTAGAGCAGAATCTTCTTTTTAAAATCCTATTTTTAAAATAAATTCAGTCTTTGAAAGAGAATAAATAAACAGAAGATTTGAGACTCTAAATTAATTGTATGACAAATAGATCATGCCTCATGCTGTGTACCTGAGGTACATAAACTCATATATTTGAGGTACATTGAGGGGGGAATGATGTCAGGAACTGGCAGTGATTTAGCTAAGAACAGGTTTTCCTGCCATTTCAATGAAAACGTTATATTTCTGTCCTGATTTTACAAGTAAGAAAGACTCTACACAACAATTACGCCCCTCCAAAATATCTTTTTTTTTTGTTAAATTCAAAATAGCAAACTGGTCTCAATCAGACAGCCTCCAGACAATAAATAAATAAAGCGTCTAACCCCATCTATGAACAAAACATCATGGAAGACTCCTGCTGTTTTCTTTAAATCAAACTCTTTATTCCACAGGTGAAAAATAAACTAGTTAGAAAACTAGATAACCGCTCCATAGACACTACAGAGCTGTTTGCAACTCCCAATTCGGATACAGTGTATGTCCAGCAACTTTTCTTAAATTCAGACACCACTTCCAACTTTGGAGCGGTGTATCATGCGCACCATTGGTAGACTGCAGACAGGTATGTGCAGACCTCCAGTCTGAACCATCTAGCAGTGTGATATAAACATAGTCTGAAGCCCAGAACCTGAGCAGGTTCAGCTCTGGTCTCAGCAAAAGTGTTCAGCTTTGTGACCTAGATTCGGTTTGTGTGCCAAATTCCTCATGAGTTACACCTGTCAGCAAGGACTGACTCAGCATATATTTTGCAGGCTCTAAAATGTAGATTTGAACATTTTAAAGATAATTAAATCACCAACCTTTTTTGTATTGTCCTTAGTGAGACAGTGGTTAGAAAATAAATTTTTATTTTGAAAACAAAATAGAAGAAAAAACTGACAGACAGGATTTTAGAGAGAGGAAGATATTAAATAATATAAAATAATAATAATAATAATAATAATAATAATAATAATAATAATAATAGTAGTAGTAGTAGTAGTAGTAGTAATATTTCAGCATGGAATGGAAAACATTGATGTTTGACACCATGCATTATGGGAATCAAAACTAACAAATTAAAATTTTATGGAGATACCAACATTTCCAAACAACTGCACATTTCAAAGCATCCTACTTTTAAGATTCTGATTTTTAAGCTGGGCACCAGTCAGTATAAATCATGCAAAAGCGATCTATAAGAACATCGTTTCTGTTGAAAATTAATTTGACCAGGGAGGATGTTAGAGGCAGCTGTTTTCCAGAGGATATTCTATCTATTGTTTAAAGCAAGTGTTCCTAGATGTCTTTGTTCAGAATATAAACAAAACTGAGACATTTAAAGTTCACTGAAAACAATAATGAAAACCTGAACAAAACACAGAATGAGAAATGTTGTTTACTTAATGACTTCCAGTGTATACTTACAAACTGGCAAGAACCATTTCATTACATCATCTTGTGCTGAGTTTTCTTTCAATAGGATTCTGAGTTTTTGATAATATTAATTGTGCTTGAGTAGAAAACAAACCATTCAGTCGCTACTTTGAGTAAAGGTGATTGCAAACACTTAGAAAATTGAAAGTTTCAATTGCATTGTGGTAATTTCATATTATTATCTTGGTTGAAAGGAAATATTACTGCATAGTGGACTGAGAACAGACTTAGGGGTGTTGATGAACAAGCAATATGATCAGGTAACGCGCACTCACTCTCTCTAATCTGCTCTTGTGAGATCCTGTCTGAAGTGCTTCATCCAGCTTTGGGATCTCCTGCACAGGAAAACCATGGACCTGTTGCAGCAATTCCAGAGAAGGGCTGCAGAGATGATCAGAGGGCTAGAGCACCTGGTAGTGTTGGGGTTGTTCGGCTTGAAGACGAGAAGTCTGGTGGGAAACCTTACAGTACTTCCAAGTACCTAAAGGGGCTGCCAAGAGAGCTGGGTAGGGACCATTTACAAGAACATGTAAAGGAGGAGTGCTTCAAAATGGAAAAGAAAATCTTTAGATTAGGTACCAGGAAGAAATTCTTTGCTGTGAGGGTGATGAGACACTGGCACAGTTTGTTCAGCTCCATCCCTGGATGTGTTTCAGGTCAGGTTGGATGGATCTTTAAGCAACCTAGTCTAGTGGAAGGTTTCCCTGCTCATGGCAAGAAGGTTGGGACTAGGTGATCTCTAATGTCAATTCCAGCTCAAACCATTCTATGATTCTATGACATATTTTAAAATCTGATAATCACAGTTGATAGCATCTCCTATCATTCTAATTCTCAAGAAATAGAAAGATGCTAAGTCAAAACTCATATTTTTCCACAAATAATAAAAAAGTCTGATACTTGCCTATACTTAAACTGTTAGACTAGAAAAAAATTTACATGTGTAAATATAATACCAAGCTGCATGACACCTTTCAGTCAAAAAAACTTAAAATTAACCTGTTCTTACCCTTAAGCTGAAAATTGCATCACTGGCAAACAATGACAGATACAGAGAAAAGTGTACTCTTATCAATATTATAGTTTTCTTAATTTCACTTACCAGCTTACAAAGGACAGCAGCAATACAAAATAATTAGTTTCATAAAAAATCCCATAGAGCGTCCTGTAGCATCACAATGAAATTTAATATGATCTAGTCAAGTTCCTTACTTAGACCAAGGCCAACTTAGATCTGTTATGAAAGACCTTATCCAAGTTGGTTGGAATTTTCCCAAGGCAGGAAATTTTGCAATCACTCTGGGAAATCTGCTCTAGCAGCTGATCATGCTCATGTTAGAAAATGCATTTTCTTAATATCTAAATATGCTTTCCAATGTTCCACCTTGCATCTGTTGCCCCTCCCCAGTCATTGTGCACCTTCAATAATAGTTTGCTGACTGTATTCCCTCCCAGCAGGAGTTGATGTCAGAAATTAAATCTCCCTTCAAGGCTGATCTAATCCAGTTCTCTCAGTTTCTCCTTATGTACTGTGTCCTCCTGCCCCCGTTTATACTGGACTTCCTCCAGTGTGCCACTGTCTGTCTAGTATGGGGAGTCAGAAACTAGACAGAGCACTCCAGATGTGGTGTCGCCAGTGCCAAACAGATGGGAAGAATCACTTCCCTGAACCTTCTGGCTACTCTATTAGTAACATCCACTGTTGTCTTTTTCTGCTGCCAGGAAACACTACTAGCTTATGTTCAAATTGACCACTACAGCCCTGTGTCTTTTTCCCCTGAGAGTTACTTTCCAGCCAGATGGTCCCCAACTTGTGCCACTGCACAGGGCTTTTCCATAACAGCTTTAGGATTTTATTTGAGCCATTTTTGGACTTGATGAAATTTCCCACAGGCCAATCTTCAACCATGTTGAGGTTCCTTTGCCTAGCAACCCTGCCCTACATGTACTCAATGCATACTACCATGCAGTATGGGTACTAGAATTCTAAAATGTTCCAAAAAATTACTATTCACAGACATTGATGTACTTTACACACTCTTGTTTAAGGTAAGTAAGGAAGGAGGTAAGTAAGTAAGGTAAGTAAGTAAGAAATCCCACTGAAATAATTTGGTTTTGGTATTGATGCCCATGAGATGAGTATTTGTCTGGAGAATTTTGAGCTCCCTGCACACATTGCATCGCAAGTCTGAAGCAGAGGAAGCTTACGGAAAAAAGTCAGATATGACAAATCTGAGAGTTTATTACTTAATAGAGCCAACTGTCTAATCCCAACCAGATATCATCCCTCTGCAGGATGAGGACAACATTCTCTTTCATATTTTATTTCCAATATGCTTTCCACAAGAAGTTGTTTTAGGACAGGCTTTGACAGATCTGAAGATTATATGTGTGTTTTATTCAGCCAACAGCTTTTCAGAACTTGCATGAAATTATAATTCCTTTGCTGAATCAACAAATGAATAAAGCAGATACTTTGGACCTTAGCAGGGTCCAGATTCATGAAAAAACAAGTAGGGTATAAAATATTTGAAGAGGTTCACAACTGTTTACAGAATCCTACACGTCAGGAGGAACTACCTTCAACTCAAAAAGTGCCTGCAGCTTACTAATTTTTGTGTTTGGATAAAAGGTTTATTCTTTTTTGAAAAAGAGCTAAATTTGGCAAAAACAAGGACCAAAATCATTGTTATGATCAACAAATGAGTATCAATTCCTTGAGCATTTTGCATGTCTCAAATAACAGTCCTGAATGAGAAAAAATATGCTAATTTCCCCAGTACTCATTAATTTTTTAATCAAAAGCTAGATAAATAAATATACATTTCTCCAGGTTCATATCTGAAGAGTTAATTTTTTTAAACAAACAAACAAAAATTGAATATTTATTCAAGCCTTTTTAGCTTGCTCAGAACCTAAAATACAGATATTTTCTATTTTTCTTAACTGTTTCACTTTTTAAAATTCTAATTCTTTTTTATAAGAGTTCATTAAAAAATGGTTGGGACAATCAAAAATATTCAATTTCAAAATACAGGGAAGACCTACAGTTAGTTATCATATAACTAGAAAATTCAGTGCAACAGATATCATTCCACAGAAGAGATATTAGAATGTAAAGGAAGAGAGAAAAAATATTGGAAATTATATGCCCTCAAAAATTCAAAACCTTAGTAGCATTGACAATATTAGCTTCACAAAGAAAAAGGATTTTCTTCTACTTTTGCCTCAGTATCTTACAATATTTTAACATAACTTTTTAGCTTTACTGTACAGACCATACTATTAGCATTGCTACATTTAATTTTGCACATTATAATATCCTAGTTTTGAGTCTACCCAGCTGTCTAAAACATGCTGTGCAGCAGTGAACTTTCCCCTACTTATTGCCTCAGAGATTTTTCAAAAGAATCACCAAACTTTTTCCAAGAGAATTATATGTACAAGGGAGCAGCAAAGTGACAGTGGTAGCAACAAGTGGATCGTTAATTAAAGGCTCAGTAGGGCTGTATCTTCAAGATCCTAACTGGTCCAATTTAGCAAAAATGTCCTTCTACTGCTTTGAGACATACTTCAATAACCAAGGATGTGCCTTAGACAGGGAATATAAAAGTATACAAGAGAGACAAAACACTCAATGAAAGATAATAAAACTGTAATTTGTAGGAGCGATGGGGGGTCAGCATGGTCGTGACGGATGGAAACGAGAGATCTCTAAAGCTAAGTCGTGGACTTGCGGTTTATTGCAAAGGGCATGGGTGCAGGGCCCTGCTGGGATCGGCCAGCCGCAGCTTGAAGCAGGCCCGAGATGAGACAGGGGTAGAGAGGATGAGAGGGAGAGAGCGTGGAAGCATAAGAGAGTAAAAGGGGTAAGAGCTAAGAAAGTAAGTAAGAGCTAAGAGCTTAGAGCTAAGAGAGTAAGTAAGTAAGAGCTAAGAGAGCAAAGTTCCCATTACAATACAATAAATCATCTTCTGTGTTGAATATTCTGATTCTCACTAACCAATCTAGTACAAGATACAAATCCTATAGCATTTACATACAGCCTATAAGAATCACTACATTACCATACTGTGCTACATTTTAAACCCTAAAAACTACTCTTTGGACCCCTTCTACCAAGCTGTAGGGTTTGCTCTAACCCTTGGACCTGCCTGCAAGCAGAGGGAATTGTTTCATCAAAAGGGGATTACCTTCTTCGGCCACATCATTGTTTTCCCGTTGTTCAGTAACTAAGGGATCTCAAAGGTTGCTTTCATTTCAATCTTGCTTATAGTTTCCATATTCTCAAAATCTTTTGCCAGGCAATCATATTTATCAGGCTTTCATGTTTCATCGTCCCCAATAGTAATTAAACAGTAATTAGATGCAAACAAATATCCTAATAACAAACTTACTTCTGAAAACATAAAATTACTGACATAAATAGAATAATTAAGAATTAAGATGCCAAAACACCACTACAGATTAAAATCTGTTTAAAATATATATTGTTCTGTTTTGATTTTTATCAAAGAGAAGTTCTGAAGTCCTAGTTTCAGTATAGGCTGTTTCATATTTCAACGATCCCATGCAAAAAATGCTGAGACTTGAGCAAGTGCTCAGCTTGGCCCTCTGGGAAGCATCTTCATCTCTGGGATGGATAAAATAGATCAGCTTTTTTGGCAGGTCTCTGCAAGGCTGGTGAGCAGGAAAGGTTTTACATTTGTGGATCATCAGAGAAGATCTTCCAGTGTATTGGTAGAAGATAGTTAAAAATTTCTTCCACTTCAGTTCTGGAAATTGATCTGAACTGTTTCCATCAGATCAATTCACTGTAACTAATCCAAGTAAGTTAGTCTATCCTAGTTGATTAATAGAGATAAGCCTGCTGCTGTGGTGACAAAGCAAGAACCACATTGTGACAATAACAAGTTTTACAAAATTCTTAACAAAGCAAAATACAAGAGGAAACAGCACTGCTGCCTTTTCCTGGGAGTGAATATGGATGTAAATACAAATATACTGTAAAGACCTAAAGATGCTAAGTGCTTCGAATTCAAATTATCCCTGAATTCAAGATGCAGGGACACAAGACGTGTTCTATTGAGCAATCCTTTGCTCAGTTTTTGTATATCATTATCTTGCATAGATAACCTAGAAAACTGTGTGCAGCTTATACACAAATTATGTGCAACAACTAGAAAAATGATCGCATTTCATAAACTCTCCTGAAATCCCTCTTAATAAAAAATTCCAAATGGTTCACACCCTATCCAAAACAAACAAACAGACAAAACAGAAATACTTCATACCTGTCTTACTATCTGTGCTGGTTTTGTATTGGAGCCATCAAAGTGATTTTTTTTTTTTTTGGCAGGAGCTGCTGAGAGTTTCCTCTGTGCCTGATAAAACCAATCAGTGACTCGTTTTGAATATTGACACTTTGTTAAACCACTAGAAAGCTGAACACACCTCTGTGAACACACATATCAAAAACAAAGAAACCCTGGGAAAAGCTCTCTTTTCCTTCTGGCCTTGAGCAGGTAACAAGGCTGGCCCAGCCTCCCCCTTCGGCGGGCTGGGCTGGGTGGTCCCTGGCATGGGGCTAGGCCCCTTTCTGGGGAGCACACTGGTCCCATCTTGGCCAGGTCAGGCCCCAGCTGCTGCCAGGAAAGGGGTGGGGGGGAGGCAATTGGCCACTGAGTCCTAGCCTGGCTGCTGAGATCCCGGCCCCCCGCCAGCGTGGTCACCCAAAGGAACCTGGAAGCGGCCCTGCAGCCCGCACAGAAAACAGCCCCATGACTGATCCTGACAAAGCACCCAGCGCAGCTGCTGGAGAAACCTCCATCATAAAACAGCTCCAGCCACAAGCTACCAAGGGACTGTCCTGGCTCAGCAGGAGACTCTGGGACCCCTGAGATTCTGACCAGTTCCCAGTGCAGCCTGAAATCCATCATTGGGACTGCATTGGCTGGCACCCAGCAAGGATCATGTGACCATCTGCAGGCCTGAGCAAGATGCTTTATTTTTCAGTGCAGAAATAAGACTTGTAGACCTTCAATCCTCCCTCAAGTGAGAGAAAAAGACAGAGTTAAGGCACATAGAGGAACAACATAAAGACCAAGGTCAGTAAAAAAGTCAAGATGGGAGGGATGGGGAGATGCCTTTAGTTTTGAAATCCTCTTATAAAGTTATGAAGAAGAATATAATTGATACATCAGACTCTTGTCCCCTGTAACTTATTGAAAGTATGGGAGGATGAAGTGTTCAAATTGTAGATATTAGCAAAAGCCTCTATGGTAAAGTAAGCAAATGCTGAAGTAGCTGTGATCCCATGAAAAGCTTGAACAGAGAAAGAGAGAAGACCCTTTTCCCCAGCAAAAGACTTCTGTTCTCAGAGATGAAGATGATCTCAGAGATTGCTCTTGAACAGCTTATCCTTAAAACAGTACCCCATAAACTGACATGGCCCATAAATACTGCTGTGAGAAAGCTGCAAGAGATGGGAGGGACTTCACAATTGCAGATACTCAGGCAGCTGTTATTAGTGGAAATTAAAAACCACGGGAAAACTGTTTTCTTGTGGAGAAGTCTCCACAGTTGGAGAAGTCTCCAAATTGACAGGAGGGACTCCTCTCCCTAAGTGAACTGGAGAAAGACTATTCCAGAATTAATAAACTGACTGATTTTTTTTCTGTACTTTGTTAGTGGGAAAGAAAAGCTTGTAGGGGTGGAGGAGAAGTGTTCTGAAGGTTTTATTCTATTATTATTATTCTTTCTTTTAGTTACTGTTTATAAAGTTTTCTTTCTACCCTTTTAATGTTTTGAGCCTGCTTTGCCTTCCTCCGAATTCTATCTCACAGCAGGAAATGAGTGAGTATATTCTAGTGGGTGCACTGGCGTTTAGTCAGCACCAAACCCACCACACTATCTTAGAGGTCACCCACACATATCAGCAGG
>NW_005054439.1:221112-221942 GCF_000277835.1 Geospiza fortis | reverse complement strand
CAGCAGGAAAAATAAAAATTAAAAAAGGTAACAACTTTTCTGACTGTGCAACTGTAAAAAAACTACTTTGGAAGTCTCTATGCAACCACTCTTTCTAAACAGTAGATGCCAAGCCCAGCAGAACACACTACAGACCTAACCCTCACAGCCACTACTATGCAGCTTATCAGGACATTTTTTTGAGCCTCCAGGCCCTCCATTTGGAAGGACCTCCGGGTCCCTTCCTCATAACGGATTTAAAAGCACATGATTGAGAAAGAGGATAGGGTATTCTTTCTGTGTAATGCTGGTATAGCCATGATTTCTTGCTCTGATATTAATCTTAGTGCAATTTGAGGTTCTCTGCAGGCTACAGTATTTATTATCAGACTTGACTAGAGGTAAGATTCTAGGATTCTGAATCAAAATTAGCCAGTTATGTAGAGATGTCTTCCAGATGCTTATAATTTCTTCATGTCAAGACTGCTGGCGGTCTGAACTAGCACATAGGCAGTGTGGTTGCACACAGCTATTTAAAGAGATGTCAGTGGGAAGAAGTCACCTTTGGACCACTGGTTCTCAAGATACCTAATGTGATAATAATTAATTACATATTTATTGTTTATTCAAATCAAGAATTAACTGCAGACTATTCTTTAGGCAGGTCCACTTCTGTGTTTCCAGACTCAGGAAACTATTTCCTCACTAGCGAGCAAAGTGTAGTCATGGTCAGCAACTACATGTTATAACATAGCATCTGTTTTGGTTTTTTCCCAGTGCTAAGGGTCCAACCCCTCATAATCCTGAGGTGACAAGAGGATTGACAAAGTCCTTTCACTTCTGGAAAGGAT
>NW_005054439.1:214715-221077 GCF_000277835.1 Geospiza fortis | reverse complement strand
AGTAAACAGACTATTTCATCAGCACACATCTGAACTACATGAGAGATAACAGCACAGGACATCATGTTTCATCAGTTCCAGATGTAACTAGTGGTTCTGTACTACTTAAGTTTATTTCAGTAGAACTAGTGATGCAACATTTTGTGCTCTTCTTTTCCCAAATGTATACTGCAAAGTATTCTCATAACACTGTGTCCTTCCATCCATCCCAGGTTTTCCTGGGGAATGTTGGTTGTCTGGTCTGTTCACTCAGTTTTCACAACTTTGTGTGATTCTGCAATAGCCATGCTGTCTCTGCAATACCAAAACCCGATTTAAATAAACAATGAACATGTAATTGATGATTATCACAGTGGGTATCTTCAGAACCAATGCCCCAAAGGTAACTTCTGCCCATTGACATCTCTTTGAAACGGCAGTGTGCAACCACACTGCCTGTGTGCAAGTTCAGACAACCAGCAGTAGTCTTGACATGTGTGCATCACAGTTCAGAAAAAAGGAAGATAACAAATAAGGGGCTTTCAAATTTCTCTGGTATGCTGATATTATGTGTAAGAGTCCTGTTATGAGCAACTGCTGTACATTAGGCATAAGAAATGAAGAACACAAAGTACACAGTGTACTAGCACCAGTTTCCATAGAAACAGTAGTGAAACATCATACTTTTCCAGTTTTGGAAAAATATTCCCAGTTTCCTCCCAATGTGACAGTGCCATTAGGAATGACAAAACAGTTTCTCTATTTTGGTTTATTTTGTACAAACATTTCTTTTTAATCATAAGCAGATAGTGTCAAGGCTGTCCTATTTGACAAGGTTATTCTTGTGCTTGGCCTGAAGAAGCAAAACAGAAAACTGTTTCAAAATTCACTGATCAGACAGACAAGATAAAAAGTACTGTCATTCACAGTCCCTGCAACAGGTCATAAGAGACAATCATAGCATTTTTTCATGATTTTCACAGACAGCATCTTGAAACTGATTTGTCTTGTTACACTGTACTAAATACAACCATTTGAAATTTTAAAGAGTGAAACTACATATATTATTTTGTGTATGTCAAGGTTTAGGACTAGTACTCCCCAATTTAGTGCTCCCACTGAGACTCCACATGCCACTCTCCCTCTCCCTCTCCCCATTCTCCCCTGTGAGGGAAAAAATGGAGGTAAAAAAAGGTAAAGATCACTGGCTGAGATAAGAACAATTTACTGGAATGGCATAAGAAAACAAATAGTAATGGAAACAATATTATTAGCAAAAGTGTACAAAAGAGGGAGTGATTCTCACACAACATGCTCCCTGGAGAGCTCAACCCAACAGCAGTCACGCCACCCTGACTGCTCCCTCTGGGAATGGAATGGGCATTACCTAATCCCTTCTGCAGGCTCAGAATCAGTGCCACCAGAACACTCCCTCCACCATGCTTTCCCACTTAGAAGGAACCTCTTCTTCCTGGAAGAGACTCCCTTCCCCCTGTCCCCAGCAATGATGAGAGGTGGTGTACAATAACCTCCAGGTCATGGCCATGCCACTTCCTCTGCTTACTGCAGAAATAATTTTCTGTTGTGGCTGGGACCAGCACATTATCCACCCCTTATTCTATATCATCCATATCATGCCCAGATCCTATATATGTATACACAGACAAGCAATAAGCATCTTTTCCATAATCAATGGCCTTCCTTCCAAGTTGTCTGCTGAGTTCACTCAGTTCATGACTGTGACTTCCAACTAGGTGTCTAGGTTCTAGGTGTCTTCTAGGGCAGAAGGGCTGGTGTGCTGTTGGGCTGTTAGGTGGTTGCAAGCTTCATCAGGACCTCATGACTGGTGTATCTGGAGCAGTCCATTCTCACTGTTCATGGCAGTTATGACATACACTGGCAGTCATTCAGCAACCAACATTATACAATTTAATATTACTGACTGTTCTCACCCCAAAATCAAATTCCCTTTGAGGTATACATCATGTTTCTCTGTCCCTCTGCTTTGCTCACCAAGTGCACACAGGTCCTTGAACAAAAACAACCCCATGAATGTGTTTGCCTTTGCTTGAGGCTGGACTAATTCAAACTGTCTCCCCTACATATTTCTCATCCTCACCATGGGGACTTTATCCCCTTCCACAGTACATGGAGGATTTGATTGGACAGGGCCAGTTCAATTGGTAGAGTTCTAGTGTTAAACTAGCCCAGTGGCCTTCACTATATCCCAATGTTTGAAGGTCCCACCACCCATTGCTTTTAGTCTGTTTTTTCACAGTGCACTGGAATGTTCAGTTTTCCCAGAGGCTGGTGCATGGTACAGAATATGATACACCCACTCAATACTGTGCTCTCTGGCTCAGGTGTTGGTGAGGTTATTTTTGAAATGAGTCCCCTTGTCCTACTCACTTCATTCTGGGGTGGCATGTCTCCGACAGGACTTGCTTTTCAAGGCCCAGGATGCTGCTACAGGCAGCATGAGGCATGAGGTACATCTCCAGCCATCTAGTGGTTGCTTCTGCCATTGTAAGTGTGCTTACAGATACATCAAAAATGCAGTTATTAATTAAAACTGCATTTAAAATTCACACACATAATAAATAAATCTTGTCATTCTCTGTACTGAAGATGCTGAACACAGGTGATGCTTTCCCAACTGTTCTGTACCAGCATAACAATTCTGAGACAGGCTGAAAACTCTGCTACGGGTCTATAAACAGTGATGGACAACATGTCCTTTGTAAAACTCTAAATCCTAGAATTTCCTTTCTCACAGGTCTGAATACTACTAGAACTTGGGATGCATCTATTAGTCAAGAAAATATTATGCAACTACAGTGCATATTTCCTTATTTTGTCTTCATAAGCTGTCTGCTTTTTCTATCTAAAGTTATACTGTTTATATTTTGCATGGGAAAGTTTACTATGCTTACTATAATCTTGACAAAAGCGTCACATTTCTTAGTAAACCAGAAAGAGCAATCTGTCAGGCAAAGAAACTTAGTTTAGTGCTCATTTTAATAAATCAGTATCCAGAGATGACTTTGTATAATCAGGCTTGGATGAACAGTTTAGAAGTCACTCACAGAAAAAAAAAAGTAATTTTTTGCCTCTTCAAAACTCAGGAATACATTGTTCAATCACGAGAAGGATATTTCCTGTAAAAATCTTTTATGCTTGCCAAGAGCCAGAAGTCACACTGGAAATGTACACATGAAAAGCAGAAGTCAAGGGTTTGAGCTATTTTCTCATTGTACCTGCGGTTAAGGTATACTCATGCTAACTATTTCACAAAAAAAAAAAAATTAGTTGTAACTTCTTAAGAGAGAAAAAATGCCTCAAAGATAAATTCTTGTGTGATCATCAAATTAACTACTAAGTGTCATTGTTTTGCTTTCATAAAGAATGGGCAATAAAGCAGAGATTTGAAGACTGTTAAATTGCCTAGACTTTTCATCAGAAATATGAGTTGTGAAAAATTGAATCAAGCTTTTTCAGAAAAAATAGTGTAGCTATGTGTTCTTCTACACTGATCATTGGAAAATTGTTTTCAAAGACAGTTGGAAAAAGTTTTAACACTTTTGTTTCCAATGCACATAACCAAATAAAAGTAGGATAAAGGGTTCTAAGTCATACTGAACAGAGATTTTTATTCCTGTGGTCCCCATTACTGAAAAGAGAATAAAATCAAACAAAAAGATTGCAAACTACAGCCAAAGGGATGCTTCCCTACCACTGGTAGTGGAAAACTGCAGGAAAATGAATAGTGTCCAGACATGGTGCCTTAGCTTATCCTCTTCTGCTGTCCTCTCCAGGCTGCTCAACTCCAGAGGAGATTCTGGTCACTTCAGGTAGTGGGGAAAATTCTAACTTTTGCAGACATCCTGTGCCATTTCAGCTTTTCTGGACTAAAATATAAGATTAGAGCTACGCAACTGCATTAGAACTTCCTACTCATGAGAGAAGGAGATGTGAGAATGCTTTTAAAAGCACAAGGTATCCATATTTTAACAGAGTCATCTCAGATAAAATTCTTAGTGTAAAGATCTTTTCGTGTGAGGAACAGATCTGGAATTTCAAAGCTGACTGTGTGGTTGCAAAGGATAAGACAATTCAGAATTTTACTAATTTTGCACATTGAATTTACTGTCTAACCAGAGTATAGTTATTGTATAGTTATTCTGATGTGAACCAGACTGAGACATCAGTGTACAATTCTTTTGCTTTAATTTGACAAATTTAATGACCTCCATCCACAGAAGACCCCAGAATCAGCCAGAACCAACACAAAGCATCTTGGCACACATTCATTTCCCTGTTCTTCAGAAGTGATTTATCTTCAGATTACTGCCCTCTACTCCCCAAAGCACACTGCATGCCATTAATTGAAGTTCAGTATACAGAAGAACTGCAGGATTGATCTTGCCATATATATCCCCAGCTCAAACCCACATTAGCATATATAAACAACTCCAAGCACTATTTTGTTTCTTGGTAACCTTTTCTAAGTGAGTTTATGTCTGAGAACAGAAGTTAACAAAGAAATGTGGCCTGCTGTATGCTTAAAGGGAACATTTTAGCAGGCAATAACAATAACTTTGGACTTGCTGTCTCTATCAATTCACGGCTGACTGTCAAGAGATCTCAAGGTTGTATTCTCCAATTACAACTGTCATTCTCTCAAATACAGCTTGACCAGTGAGAAGATATTCAATCACTAAGTATACACCTTATTCAAAATTACTGTAACCCATAAATGTCACATCCTGATGACTCCTTGTACAAAAGAGTTATATATTTGTTTATATACCTGTCCTACCAAAGAAACCCGGGATTCAGTTGACAGCTTTGTATGCATTTTTTCTTTTGCAGGCTTTATTGTTGATTCTTTTAATCTGCATTAAAAGAGCAGCTTAACTCAAAGCACAGTTAAAAAATAAATAAATCTTCCTGTATCACAGTGATTAATTGTATCTTAGGATCTTATGCTTATGTGCTATTTCTCATAAGTTTTCTGAAAAATGTCACACTTCTGCACAGGATTTCTTGGTCTGAGATGAGATCTTGTCAAGGTTCCTCCAGTGTTGCTCCTTGGTGTAAATGACCATAAATAAATAAAGGGAGGGGTCTTCCCTAATGTGGACGCTTTATAATGCAAAACAAAACTCCTTTGAGATAAGTTTTTATTGTTTCACATTCTTTAAAAATAAAAAGTTGCCTTACAGAGGAATCATAATGAAAACTAGCCACTGACAGCTGTGGCCATTGAGGGAGATTACCACTAAAGGTCCAACATTCATTAAAAATGCAGCACTCTCCATAATGAGTATTACACTCACAATGTCTTGACCTCTGTTTCAAAGCCAACAGAGCAACACTGATTAATAGACTCCTGCCCATTAAGTTCAACTTCAATGCTTATGGAAGACATTGAAAAAAATTAAAAATGCATTTGGAATGGAGAAACAGAAAAAACTTCCATTTCTATTACTTTTATGGGATAAGTAGAATCAGTCTTGAAAGCTGGATCAGGCAAGATCAAACAAATTGTTACACAAATTAACATTACAGATGTTTTGGTCAGCCCTCAATGGGAAATCTGCTTACTTTCTCACAGTTCACAATAGCTTTTAAAAGCAGGCAGAAATATGTATGAGATAAGCATGTTAATCCTACACTACTATAAATTCACTTAAACAATAAATTCCTTAGTTGTTCACAGCTGCTTGGTTTATGGGACAGTTATACAGGCTGTAAAAGAAAGACATACATAAATTAAGCATTAAGATCTTTTCTTTGCTGAAATGTAAAAAAATCAAAACACAAATCCTAAATAAGAATTTCACCTTATGAAATGATGTTTGAAATTCCATTCTTGTTTACACTTTATAGCACGGGAGACTATCTGGAAGGACTTAGAAGAAAAAAGGATACCTCCCCCAAACTTCCCCTCTTGACACAAAAGTTCATAGCATTAACTCAGAAGATTGAGTTTTGATAGAATCATAAAATAGCAGACCATTAATGCCTGTATTTGAAAGCCCATTTCAGGTACTCCTCATTACTAATTCGACTAGGCAGACCAAAGGGAAAGGGTTGGACCCACATCACCAGATTCCACATCAGTTTGACCCTCTGGCATTAGACCAGGACCCTGGCATTGGACCGGACTCCACCCCACTCTCCCTCTGGCATTGGCCCTCTGGCATTGGGCCAGACTCCACACCCCTCTCACCTCCGGGCACTGGACAAGAGTCAACCACAAGTTAATTTACCCGAGTATACTATAATAAAAGGACCAAAAGATTTAAAGTTGACTCTGAGAAGGAAGAGTCAAAAAGACTGAACTGTATGGGAAAATAATTGGTATCAGAGTTCTAACA